>NC_062545.1:250117239-250217239 GCF_016906955.1 Phacochoerus africanus
AGAAATGTCCCATTTCTCCAGGAACATGCCTGACTTAGAAGGCGAGGAGGTCTTCTCTGGGAATTCAGCCCTTATCTCCGGTTTGAAATTCTGAGCAGTCCAGGAACCACCAAAAAGCAGCCCTCTCCCTTTTGTATTCCTGTGCCTTCCTTTTCCCAGCCAAATCCCCCCTGAGGAATGTTAGAACATTGTCATTTGAGGGCAAGATATCACGTCTCTAAGCACAGCATGCCATTTGGGCAGGCACAATTCCAGGTCTGGGTATTTGCAGTGCTTACCTGTGCTGCATGCTTATAGACATGTCTCCTGGGTGGTCCCCGCCCCCTCTTTTGTTTTTATACAACATTTTGAAATTTTGGCTATTTTTTCTCTCCTCGGAATCTTTGTTGAATGTTTTTTCCCATGTACTCTGAAATGCTCATTTTAGTGTTTTCTTTCATATTTAGTTGAGTGGTATTTTCTCTCTGTTCTCATTTCTATCCATTTCTGATGTTACTTTCTCAACTAGCTCAGCCTTCCCGCCACCTTCTCTCTCTCTCCTCCCTGCCACGTGTTTGTTGCTGGTGGAACACTCAGATGTTCTTTCTCGTGCTTCTGACTCGCATCACGGGAACCCAGAGGTCAGCCTGTTGAGTAGAGACCCCCTAATAGACAGGACTCTGATTTTAGAGTCAGACAGATCTTTGTTCAAACCCTGCCTCTGCCTCTCTGTGTGACCAACCTTTCCTAGCCTCAGCCACTTGATGGGTAAAGTCAGGAGGTGAACCTCAGCCATACACCATTAGTCCATGGGAATCCACTGCTGCCAGTTTAGTGACTTCCAAACCCACACCTCTGGGTGCTGTCGCCATCTATGCTAAAGTCCTAGGGTGATCCTGTTTTACAAAATCACTTTCCTATTATAGATGATTTACAAAATGGATAGCTCCATGGAACTCAATTAAATTTATAGCCGCAGTCATAAATCATAATTTATTTTTTCTTTTCTTTTTTTTCTGCTGGGGGGGGGGGGTGTGCGCCCTCAGGGCATATCAAAGGTCCTAGGCTAGGGGTCGAATTGGAGCTGCAGCTGCCGGCCTATGCCATAGCCACGCCAGTTCCAAGCTGTGTCTGCGACCTATACCACAGCTCACGGCAGCACCAGATCCTTAACCCACTGACGAGGCCAGGGATCAAATCCACATCCTCATGGATACTAGTCAGGTTCTTAACCTGTGGGGCCACAGCGGGAACTCCCATAAATCATAATTTAATTTCCAAAACTTTGCACATCAGTAAAGTGACAAGTCAGAGAATGGCACTCTTCTGAGACTTCCCGTCTTGGGGATGGCTGAGGAATGGATGGCCCACCGCCCTCTTTGCTGTGGATGCCATTGTGGATACATACAGGTGGGAAAGATGGAACTTGGGTGGCCTGTACTTGGGTCTAGAGTTTCCCTCTGGATTCACGTTCCTGTGATTTAGCTGTGTTCCCATGACCACAAGTCAGACTCTCCAAGCACAGAGTGTTTTTCCTTTCCTTTTCTTGAGCTCAGAATGAAAGAAAATCATCTTAATGATGATTTTTAACTTATGTGACATGCCCTTCACTGCTAACAATCTGTTTGTCTTTCTAACCTGGGCACAAAATCACCCTCTTTTGCTCTTCTGGCTGTGCCTCGTGAACAAACTGGAATTTTATGTAGCTCAGCAAGTGGGCTTTTTTAGGATCGGTGGAATCATACTCACTTGCGTCTTTGTCACTTTAGTGCCTGAAGTGCTAAAATTGTACATTATTCACAAACTCCAAGCATGAGTGAGGAAGAATGGGTCTTGGCACCAGAGAGGAAAATAAAGCTCTAAGAGGACCCCGAAAGTTGGATCCTGGGCATTATGACAAATGTATCCTAAGTGGTAAGATTTGCTTATTTTTATCAGTAAACCTGTCCATCTGGTTTTAACCGGGAAGAAAGGATTTTATGACATGGATACATACAGCTGTTTTTCGGGGTTTTGTTTTTGTTTTTGTTGGGGGGGGTGCTTTTTAGGGCTACATCTGCAGCCTACACCACAGCCACAGCAATGGAGGATCAGAGCCACATCTACCACCTACACCAAAGCTCATGACAACGCTGATCCTTAACCCACTGAGCGAGGGCAGGAATTGAACCTGTGTCCTCATGGATACTAGTCAGGTTCCTAACCCACTGAGTCACAATGGGAACTCCACATACAGCTGTTCTTTTTTCCCACTGCCATGGGAGATGGGTGGTGAGTGTTCCTTCCTTGGAATGTTTTCTCCATGACTTCTTGCATTTTTATTCCTTCAAGTTTCTGATCACATACCAGTACCGGTGTTAAAATTGAGAATTCAGAGTTCCCGTTGTGGCTCAGTGGTAACAAACCCGACTAGTATCCTTGAGGATACGGGTTCGCTCAGTGGGTTAAGGATCCAGCATTGCCGCAAGCTGCCATGTAGGTCAAGTTGCTGTGGCTGTGGCGTGGGCTGGCAGCTGCAGCTCTGATTCAACCCCTACCCTGGGAACTTCCATATGCCTCAGGTGCAGCCTCAAAAAGACAAAAAATTGAGAAGACATTTCTTGAGATGAAGGGAATAATATGCCATTAACTCTAGAAACAAGAAGAATGTATGGGGTCAAAGGAGACTCTCTTCCCTGGGGGAGTTTACCTGAGACGTAGCCATGGGCTGGGTTGGGGTGGAAAGTAGGGGAAGACCGATTGACCTGGTTTATCATCTGAGTAGGAGCCACTTTGTGATGTTGTTGTAAAGGGATTGAGGTATCGTGTATCTTGAGACTGAGGTGACAGCAGCATCATGCTAAACTGAGCACCTCACTCAGGCGGGTGCTGAGTTCTGCAGGCAGTTGTGGCTGCTTATTGAGAAATGGACTATTCCTTTGTTTCAGTCTCTGGGTAGACCAATGGATAGCGGACAGCTCATGGGCAGTCAGACCTGACTTTGGCCTTGCTGGTCTCAGAATTTCTAGTCTGCAGAGCTCAGAGCAAACCAGGACCAACACTGCTGAGAGGACCAGGCTGGTCGGGCGCCTGGTGGGGCAGTGCTTACCCAGCAGCTCAAGTCGCTGTGAACAAGGGGCGGGCAGAGTGTGCTTTGTGTTTCAGTGTGCCTGTGTTTCAAGCAAAAACCAGTCTTGAGAGCTTAAACAGAAAACATCTCGAACAATCCATGAAATGGTAAACAAACCTGCCATTGAAGGAAAGAATGAGAAGTTGACAATTGCATTATTGGGATCCTGGGTGGGTTCATCCGCTAGGGTCGAGGAATAAAGAAAAAGGAGATAAAAAGAATCAGGCGAAATGAATTCAGTTGTGTCATTTCTTTCTTCCTTTGTCTTCAGTTTACACCTGGTAATGAACCCATGGAGGCTTAGAGATATTGTTCAAGTTTCCTTTTGTTTTATTTGTGTATGCTTGTGTGGCAGGTTTGTTTACAATTTCCAAAGGGGTTTTTCCTCAATCCTGAGGAATACGAATTGAGGAGGGGGAGGAGGAAAACAAGAAGGGAACGTATTTGAGTATTTTGAAGACAAGAGGTGGCCCCACACTAAGGGAAGCTGCTCTGTTTTTGTTTTTCTTTTCAAAGAGGCTGATGGGATGGATGGTACTAGTTTCATCAAATACGGGTTTTACAGAGCTCCTCCATGTCCTGCCTGGGGGGATCGCGCTTTGGAAAATTAAGTGTCCATCAAACTAGGAGGAGGCGGGTACAGTTTCAGTCCCATTCCCCCCTCTGCTTTTTGAAAGCTTTCAGAAAAGAGTCCTTTGTTTTCTTTCCAAGGAAAGTTACACTGAAATTCATCTGTGTGGGATTCACAGATTTCATTTGTGTCATTCACCAGCAGGTTACACAGGACCATGTCAGGGGGATGCCTGACCCCAGCACGCAGAGCAACATGTTGGGAAAAGGTTCAAGACCTTTCTTTTCCTTTCTCTCTCTCCCTTTTTTTTTTTTTAAACTTGAAAAATATGTATTACTTAAAAGAAGAAACTGAATTTTTTCCCACCACCCATCTGCATCAGATTTCCCCATCACTTGCCATTGGAGCTTCGCAGCTTTAAGATTTGTGCCTGTCACTTCCGACATTTGCCTCCAAATTGCCAACTTTCAAATACCTTTCAGGGAAACTTGTTTGGAATTTCATTTTAATGGGATTTATGAATAAATCTCCATCTTAATGCTGACTAAGCTTTAAACATCCATTCCTGGAGAACACGATTGGATTTTTATATTTTAAAATTTAAATCACTTGACAGTGAAGGCATAAAACATTTTTATATTTGTGAGCACCATGTGCTTGAGCATTTCTGTTCAAGACCTCCCCCCCCCCAGCCCCCCACCCGGTTGGCTTGAATAATTCTGGGCTGCCAAGAAGGAGATATTGCATCTTCTACTTTCCTTTCTCGTGTAGATGCCTGTGTACATTATGTGGGTTTATTTATCTCACCTACAAGGACGGGTATTCTGTGGCAGCCTGTTGCCACACTGCAATTTCCTTTAAAAAACAGTTTACTTTCTTCCTTCACTTTGAAACCTTTAACCTCAGAATTTTATTTATACATACCGTGAACCCTCAAAGTCAGATGAAAAGAAGTGGCACTTCCTCCCTACCTGCCTTTCCCCAGAGATGTGTTGTAGAATGTAAATGAAGATGAAAGCCGGGATCATAGTCAACCCCTTTCAAAAAGTACTCAAAGCTAATGCCGGGGTTTTCAAGCCTCAAACCTCCACTGTGTTCTCTGTGTCTGGTGTCATTTTCCCCCCATCTGTCCACAGACTCATCCTACTCCGAGCCTCCAGATGTTCAGCAGCAGTTGAACCACTATCAGTCCGCAGCTCTGGCAAGAAACAACAGCCGTGTTAGCCCTGTGCCTCTTTCTGGGGCTTCAGGGGGCGCTGAGCAGAAAACGGAAGCTGTTCTTCACTGCGAATTCTGTGAATTCTCCTCTGGCTACATCCAGAGCATCAGGCGCCATTACAGGGACAAGCATGGAGGGAAGAAACTCTTCAAGTGCAAAGACTGCTCCTTTTACACAGGCTTTAAGTAAGTGGTGTAGTAAAGAGCAGCCTCGAAAAACAAAGTGGCTGCGCCTGCTCCGCCCCTCACCACACTCTTTCCATACCTTATCCAACTGGAGCTCAGGGGAGGGCCCAGCCCATGGGATAAGGCAGGGGTTGGGTCCAGCCTTCACAAAAGCAGGTTAGTTGCAGAAGACCCCTTTGACAGGGGTGGGGGGTGGGGTTGGGAGGTTTGGTTAAGGAATGAAGAGCTATATTAGAGCAAATGGGTACCCAAGGAGCGTGAGATTACACAGAGGATTTCTCTGACCCCATTGCTTGAGGTCATGACCGTTTTTCTTTTAGAAGTTACCCCTGCCCTGTGCCTGCCTTTTATTTTATTTGTCTTTGAGAAAAAAAATACCTTCTTGAAAGCAAAATCAAAGTCAAGAGAGAACATCAGGGTTCAGGGCTTCAGCTGAGGCCTGCACCATTTTGGTGCTATATTACGGATATAAAGCAATACTGATGCCCCTGCACCCTAGTAGAGAATTCTTATTTCTTAAGATCATATAATTCTGCACCCTAGTAGAGAATTCTTATTTCTTAAGATCATATAATTGAAAGCTGCCCGGAGAACCAAGACTCCACACTGGGAAGACTAAACTCGAAAAAGATAATCCAAGTCACTTTTGCTCCTGCATATGACAGACTCAGTGAACTCAAAGAATGGAGTGTTTCCTATCATTTAATCTAAACTCCTGCGATTTCCTCTCATCCTATGAGAGACCATTTAGATGCGTGGTTACAAGTATGGAATGTAGAGCCTGACAGCCTAGTTTTGAATCCCAACTTTGCCACTTACTGGCTCTGTGACTTGGGACAAGTTACTCAGCCTCTCTGTATCTCTGGTTCCTCACTGGTAAAATAAAAGTAATAATAGTATTTACCTCATAGGGCTCTTGTGCGGAGTAAATGAGCCATAAATGAAACCATAAAGTGCTCAGCATAGTGTTTGGCCCAAAAGAAGCACTAATAAGTGTGACTGTATTATAGATAGAAAGCTATAGTAATGCTGTAAGATTTTGGTGCTATATTACGGATATAAAGCTATTATTATCTGCTCCTGTTGCTGTCAGCCCTAGGTCACTCCAGTATTTCAGCACACACTCCACCCAGAGAGGCTGGCAGGAGTAGGCTTCACGCCCAAAGAAAAACATGAACTGATAGAAAAATAAGTCTCTTTTCCACCAACATCTTCGTTGCTGGGATTTGATGGGAAGTGTGCTACCTCTCTGACTATTAATGTGTTTCAGTTGTTTTTGAGATAAATATGTATGTGACCTTAGAACTGAGAGAAGGCTAAAAGGACCCAGATAACAAGGGCCCACTGACAGGTGTACATGTTTCCTCAGAGAGGAGCACTTGGGTTAATAAGAAGGGGACCTTGCCCATTAAACTCTTGGTTTCATCCATTTTTATGAGACATTTAAGGCTTTGTAAATGTTGAAGTTTTGAAAAGGATGGAGGAGGGGAGGCCATGGATCCTCTGCCTTCGAGCTGCTGCACCGGCTCTGAGTTTCTTTCTTGGTCATCAACCATCCTGACTTCCTAACCAACCTAGCCTTCTTTTTACCTGTGAAGAGTTGCAGAGGCAGCTGACACACAATCCCAGCTTTAAAACAGTCCCTCTCCTTCTGAGCTGGAGGAGACATATATTCTCGTGGGATTCTGTTTTACATTTTAAAGAGGCAACCTGGAATTTGCAACCATTAAGTAGGGAATCTATTTCTTTCTCTTTAAACTCGGCCCTGAGCCCAGCCACATAGCAACATTCCCAAAAGGAAGTTACCTGGCGTTCCCGTTGTGGCTCAGTGGGTTGAGAACCTGACATAGTGTCCGTGAGGATTAGGGTTCAATCTCTGTCCTCGCTCAGTGGGTTAAGGAGCCAGCATTGCTGCAAGCTGCATTGTAGGTTGCCGATGTGGCTTGGATCTGGTGTTGTTGTGGCTGTGGTGCAGGCCTCAGCTAAAGCCCTGATTTGACCACTAGTCCAGGAACTTCCATATTCTGCAGCTGCGGACCTAAAAAGAAAAGACCAAAAAACGAAAAAAGGACGTGACATCTGCATGACAGTGCTTAGTTGTCGCATGAGTGACCAGGGAGCTTGTGGTCAGCAAATATGACGAACGACCATGGTTTTGGCCCCTCTGGCGGGGTGTCTCTGTAGCAGGGTTGCAGGTCAGGGTTGTTGGGGGGAAATGATCCTTTGTCACACTCATGGGCTTCCCCCCACCTCTCTTCCAGATCTGCTTTTACTATGCACGTGGAAGCCGGGCATTCAGCGGTCCCCGAGGAGGGCCCCAAAGATCTTCGCTGTCCTCTCTGCCTCTATCACACCAAATACAAACGCAACATGATTGACCACATCGTGCTGCACCGAGGTAACCTTCCGGGCTTGCTTTTCTCGGGGGCAGGGGTGGGGACGGGAGGGTGGCTCGGGTAGCATTAGAGGGAAGCCAAGTCGCAAGGTGGCAGCGGCACTTTTGCCCTGGTCCCTTGTTCCTCACTTCATCTCCTGGCAAGAAATCACAGTGATCACCCTGGTGAGCCCACAGGGTCACAGCATCCTCCCACGGGGAGGATTTCCTCCACCCGGAGGGAGGCAAAGGCGATGGACTCTGCAGAGAACACTTCTGTGGGGCTGTCCAGCGCCAGGGACTTTTCGATTCTGAATCCTCTGCTCTCATGGCCTTGCTAAGAAAGGAGTGAATGAGAAACAGAGTGGGTGGGTGAAGACTCCTAAAAGGTGAGGGGAGCTCCATCATTGTAGGCAGTTCTTTGCAGGAAAACCACAATGATGATCTCCTAAGCAGAATGTGGAATCTCCCTTGAAATGGATGAAGAGAGAAAATTCTTTTTTTTTTTTTTTGTCTTTTTTGCCATTTCTTGGGCCGCTCCCTCGGCATATGGAGGTTCCCAGGCTAGGGGTCTAATCAGAGCTGTAGCCACTGGCCTACACCAGAGCCACAGCAACGTGGGATCTGAGCTACATCTGCAACCTACACCACAGCTCACGGCAATGCCAGATCGTTAACCCACCGAGCAAGGGCAGAGATCAAACCCGCAACCTCATGGTTCCTAGTCGGATTCTTTAACCACTGCACCACGACGGGAACTCCAAGAGAGAAAATTCTTAAACCTAACCGTGGCCTGATATCTATTAGAAAAGCCATAGGCTGTAGCTTTGAATTCTGGTTTTAAAGTCTTCTGTGTTTAACCTCTCTTGCATCCCAACCAGAGGTGGCAGTTCTGCCTCTGAGATGCCGTGTTAAGTGTCCAGAGTGTTTCAGATGGATGCATCTGGGTGTTCCCTACATGTTGGCTCCTTTCATCCACTAGGATGCTTCTTGTAGGTCCTCTTTGTTTTTCTTTGAGTTGCGTTTACTGCTGGCCAATTAAAACACTGTTAAACAGCAGGCCTCCTCTGCATTGGAAGGCACAGTATGTTTTCTAAACACTACACTGTCCAGAAGAGATGGAAGCCAAAGGTGGATGGAAAAAGATGACCAGAGTACCCGTTGCCAGTCTCTCTTGCTATTTCCACCTACTGACCTTTCCATCTTTTCCTTCTTCCCTCCCTTCTCTTCTTCCTCTTCCTGCCTGCTTCCTTCCTTTGCTTCTAACCTGGGAAAGCTTTTCAGTATTTGCCACATGCATCTCAAAAGTACCAAGTATCTTCAGCTTTCCTGCTGAGATGTTATTCTAAAATGCCAGATGTTTGGGGAGCATTTTCCGAGTTGCCCAGCCACTTCCCTAGAGCCACTGCCTTGGGCCAGCGCATTTTGTGACCTGTCAGCCCCATGTGCTACATCCAGCCCCCCTCCTGGCAGGCTCCGGAGATGCCCACCGGCTAGGACGCCGCTGGCAGCTGGGGGAAGCAGTGGAGGAGTGTTTAGGCAGGGATTCTTGGCTGAGTGGCCCCTCCTGGTGCCGCCTCAGTCACCTGGCTTCTAGTTCCCCGCCCACATGTGTATTGGTGGCTCCAAGTTCCTCACTGCTTGGGGTGAGGCCACACCAGCACTGCCGCACAGCAGACAGAAGCCAGGAGATCTCACTTCTCAGCGGACTTCCTCTCTTCTCCATGTTGCTGCCTGCTGGGGTCCAAGCCTTGATACCTCATGAGCTCCGTGATTTTCCTTCTCCGAGCTGAGAATTTGAGAAAGGGGGAGGCGGAGAGAGCAACGCTAATGCCTGGAGCGTGCCCTAGAGCTTCTCACACACTGGTCACTTCCTCTGGCCACACTGGGAGGGACAACACCGTGACCTATAGTCCTGTTTTACGTCTGCGAAGCTTGAAGCTGGAGAAGACGAGCTTTTCTATGATTCAGTGTACTTACTTGTGGTCATTTCTGAAAGGTGTCTTAAAGGATAGGTATGCAGAACCATGGGATTAAAAACAGGTGAGGAGACTGGAGCACATGCAGAGTAAGGAGAAAGCAGCTCAACGTTCACCTGAAAGTGTGACAAAGCTCCCCTAGAGTTTGGATGCTCGGGGTCCACCATGAGGTGCTGTGCATTTGTCAGAAGTGGGCTGGGGACCCCTGCCTGCTATGGGAGAGAGAAAACCAAAACCAAAATCAATTGGACTTAGAATGCGTGCTAGACTTTTGAGTCTTTGTTCAGGAATCGGAGTTGCTGAAGGAGTTTCTCCAGTGGGTTCTCCTGCAGGAGCTGTAGTGTATGATACAGTGTGTACTGTCCCCATGTAAATACAGTGCTGAGTCCCACGGGCCCACGAGAGCTGATGTAGTTTAACCAAAGTCACCCACCCTGTCAGCAGGGAAGCTCTGGGTCCACCCCTGTCCTCTGACCCCATCACCCATCCATCACAGGGTTTGTCACTGGTTCCTTACTGTCTCCTCTCTTTCTTTATAGAGATAATGTATTTTATTTTATTTTAATTGTATTTTTGCTTTTTAGGGCACCTGCAGCATACGGAGGTTCCCAGGCTAGGGGTCGAATCGGAGCTGTAGCTGCCAGCCTACACCACAGCTCGTGGCAACACTGGATCCTTAACCCACTGAGCAAGGCCAGGGCTCGAACCTGTGTCCTCATGAATGCTAGTCAGATTTATTAACTGCTGAGCCACTACGGGAACTCCTAGAGATAATTTATTTTAAAAGAAGCATGGGAGTGTATAGATATTATCCTCATCAGGCTCAGAAAGTGCGTAGTCCAGATTGAACACGAGCACCTGAGGGCTGATAGCAGTGATGATGACATTGATTCGGCAGCAGTGGTTACTGTTACTCAGTGCTTATGAGGAAGCCGTTGTACTAAGTGCTTTCTAGTGAGTCATTTTATGAAATTTTCGCAAAACCCGGTGTGGTGGGTATTACCCTTATCCCTGATAACAAGGGAGGAAACAGGATCAGAAAGATGGAACATCTTACCTCAGGTGGAATGACTAATAAGTGACCCAGCTGGAACCTGGACCCAGGCTTGTCTGACCCCCCCGTCCATGCCTTCACCCACCAGCCATCACGTTGCACTCCTGGGAAGGTGCTTAGTGGCACTCTGTTGAGCATTCTAGCGGCCGCAGCATCAGGGTAGGAGGATGGAGAGATCATGAGGCCAGAGGTCAGAGAAGAAGGCCACGGTGCTATGGGTGGCAGGGCGCTTCAAAACAGCCATGTCTGCCATCTGCATCCTGGCCTGGCTTTGGTGTCCGTCTCAACTTAAAAATGGCAGCTCAGCGGGAAGCTGGTCTTGACAAGTCAAGAGACAGGGTTGGGTGTCTGCCTGGCAATTTCAGGTTGGGACTGTGCTCAAAGTAACAAGATGTGGCTCTTTCTGCACCTGTGCTCTCCTTACCCTGTGGATGAATAAACATCTTTGGTCTCTAGGGCCTGCAGTAAGAGATCTTTCTGAGACCTTCGTTAATTACAAGACTTGGAATGAAAGGCAAGAAAAACAACTTCTGAACTGGCCCTGAGACTGCGCTACTGTCTGCAGGAATAGAGTTTCCTTAGCTTTTTGTCCAGACAAAAATGTTAGGTAGAGTAGAAGGGAAAGAGAATCCATTTCACTCTGGGAACATCTGAATGGCAAATGACCATGGGATCATGTTGGCTGTGGCAAAAGGAGAGCATACCCTTTGTCCAGGCATTCCGTAGGCGTTCATCATTTGCTCGTTCCGGGCATGCCACGCTGGCTCCTTTGGGTTAAGATGGCATGTGTGAGACCCAGTCCACCCTCCTCAAGGTGCAGCATGTGCTTAAGTGTTTATCCAATCCTGAGTGACTAGAATCCAGGAAAGTCCTGGTGGCAGACAGATTCCTGTTGGGGGGTGCAGGGGGGTGGCTTTCAAATTGAGCCCTGGTAGTGTTTCAGCACTCAGAGATTTAAAGTGGGAAGTGTTTGTTTTCTGGGGGACTTTAAAACAGCATAGATACATTTTCTTACTGTTTGGGAGCTTAGAGGTCTGACATCCAGGTGTTTGGGGCTCCACTCCCTCTGTGAGCACTAGGAGAGCATCCTTCCTTGGCTCTCGCCGGCTTCTGGTGGCCCCCAACTTTCCTTGGCATCCTTTGCCTTGTAGCTGCATCCTCCCATCTCTGCCTCCGCCTGCACGTGGCCTTCTTCTGGGTGTGTGCCTGTGTGCCCTCTCTTCATAGAAGAACATCAGGTTTAGGGCCCAGCCTAATCTGGTATGACTTCATCTCCACTAACTTGGAAAGACCTCATGTCTGAAAAACTGAGGAGGTCACATTCTGAGGATGTCAGGTGGACATAAATTTATGGGGATGACCATTTGACCCACTACAGAAGGGAAGGAAAAATTTCACAAGCCACTCAGGTGAGTGGAAGCAAGATGTCTTTACTGTTGTGAAGGGAATAGGAGGCAAGGCTTGGAAAAGTCTGCTCCAGCCAAACGAAGGAGGACTTGAGTACCAGCCTCAAAGCAGAACGATACCCAGTAGACAGAGGGGAAGCCGGGATATTGGTGGGACGCCCGGTGAGTTCTAATTCAGCCACAATTGAAGCCAAGGATTATAGACCCATCTCTGTGAGGAAGAACGAATGGAGGTCAGATCAACGTTAGGTGAAGATGGCCATGATTGGACCAGTTTAACCAGGGAGAAAGGTAAACCCTGAGACTTCTGTTTCAAGGAGCAAAGGTGGTGGTAGGACGTTTGGTGGGTTTTCATTCGTGCTATAAATATTGAACACCCCCTGTGTGCTAGCTCAAGGGATACAGCCAAGAAGAATCAGGCGAGGTTCGTGCACTGAAGGAGCTTGAACTTTAGAAGGAGGGGAGATGGTGGGCGAGCAAGTAAATGGTTTCAGGAGTACCTCTGCGTTGAGTTTATCAGCTTTGGCAGCACAATGTCTCATGCCTAGCTTTGCCTAGATGTACCTTGGATGCCTACTCAAACCTGAAAAATTGGGCACAGATTGAATTATAGGCATGAAACACAGTTTTGCCAAATATTTACATTATAATTACGGAGCTATGTAATGATGGAGACCGGTCTCCAGTTGGCATATTAACTTCAAGTTTCTGGTTCCCAGCCTGTAACCTCAGTATGTACACAAATGCTGAATATAACTGAACCCTGCAGGTGGTATCTTTTTGGAACGGAACTAATCTGCCCTAATTTGTCTGATCAGTATCATTTTCCCTAAGAGGGAAAAAAAAAAAAAAATCTACATTGAGATTGACAGTCTTTCAGTTTATTCAGTGAAATTACATGTTCCCTTCATCCCCACTCACACACATGCCTATTAGAATTAGAGGTGCGAGAGTTCCCATTGCGGCTCAGTGGAAATGAACCCGACTAGTGTCCATGAGGATGCAGATTCGATTCCTGGTCTCACTCAGTGGGTTAAGGATCTGGCATTGCTGTGAGCTCTGGTGTAGGTCACTGACATGGCTCAGATCCCACATGGCTGTGGCTGTGGCTATGGCATAGGTCGGCAGGTGCAGCTCTGAGTTGACCCCTAGCCTGGGAACCTCCTGTGGCCAGGAACCTCCATGTGCTGCACCTGTGGCCTTTAAAAAAAAAAAAAAAAAAAAAAGGATCAGAGGTGCAATTCCCAGCTCTCTCTAGCTTGAGGGTGGTAGCCTGGCTAACATCACAAGGTCGTAACTTCACATAGGAGCTGTTGTGCTTAAGTTTATGTGTTTTTGTTTACATGATATTTTGGGATGGTGGCTTTCTACTGCTGTGTTGCTTGTTTGGTGGGCCTTTGGTTTGGCCCAAAGA
This sequence comes from Phacochoerus africanus, assembly GCF_016906955.1. NCBI lineage: Eukaryota > Metazoa > Chordata > Mammalia > Artiodactyla > Suidae > Phacochoerus > Phacochoerus africanus. The sequence continues at coordinate 250,130,530 of NC_062545.1, forward strand.
GGGTCTCGGGCTTCTCTCTTGGTAATCTGCATTCAGAGTTTGTCAGAGGGAATGACCTCCGGATCTCACTCTGCTGCATTTAGGCCTGGCACGTTGTGCGGAGGAAAGCTGTGTATATTGTGGTCTGCCTTTCAGGAAGGATTTTTACTTGGTGATTCTGGGCTCCACAGTGATGTGGTTTTTTTCACTGTTTTGAACAGAAGTGACTTCCCCACACTTGGTAGTTGCGATTCTGCAGATTTCTCCTCCAAGCACCACGGGTGTTGGACAGCACACACTTACGGGCTCTTGGTGAGCCTTAGCCCCCATGTGTTTCAGTGTGGCTTCCAGCCTCTTGTGCTTTCTGTCCAGCTGCAGGGCCAATCATTCTTGAGTCTGAGGAGGTGAGAGACACCATCTATCTTAGAGTCGAACTGGTTAAGTCATAATATTTTTCCAGCCAGTCCTGGAAGCTGAGTCACCATGAGTGTGATTCAGGCCTTGATTTCTTACTCAGGGTAATTTTGAGAGGTGTGAAATCAAGAAAGACCCACAGTTGTCACTGCCCCCAAAGCAAAAGCCCTGAGCGCTGAGCTTCTGGAGCCAAGACAGGGCTCAGGCTATACCTGGAAATGTTCCAATCTCTCACTTTATGTCCTTTCCTTGCCTGAGCCGTGAATAACCTCATTCAGAAAACGCTGTCGCTCCCTTGCCCGCCTTTCAGAGTCTGTCTTGTTTTTTATCTTGGTCATGTTAGTTAGCCAGGTTTGTAGAAAGGAAAAACAGGTAACTTTTCTTCTAAAATTAACATCCATATAACAAAGAGAATTGGGATGTTGGTAATTCTTAGTTTGGACATGGGAAGTCTTATACTGCAGAATAAGTCAGCAGAGAAATGACCTTTTATAAAATCTGGAAGATCCTGGAAGGAAATTCAGATAGAAATGGTTGCCTTAGACACTGATAGCTTTGGAATTTTGAACTGTTAGGGGTAAAAGGTTTATAAGTGCACGGCATACAGATTGGATGTACCCTGATTGTTCTTTTCAGGAGTGATGGAGGAGGGTGCTTGCCAAGGTCAGGGGACCCAGCCTCGGAGGTCACAACTTTGTACTGAACTAGGGAGCGACTTTGAGGAACCAGTTTAGCAGATTCCTTCCGTTTCCACTGAAGATGATCAAACTGACTCTGCAGGGCATTGTGAGAATGAAGATTTGCCAAGAGAGTGGGCCACATAACCCTATTTGAAATGTAGTGTGTGCTTCCTAAGTGGGAGCAGCCAATCACAGTAACTGTTATTCTTCCAACTCTAAGGCATTATTCTGAGCGCTCCTAGACTTTGTGCAAAATGCACTTCGACACACATGGTGAAAATGGAAATGGCAAAGAAAACTAACCAGAGTGGTAGAGGAATTGAAAGGGAGACTTATTAATAAAAAACCAAGTTTGAAAGAACCAATTATTTCCGGGGGAGAAGGGAATGCGTGGAGGACAACCGAATGCCTGTCGTCCAGGTGTGGGAGGCATTTTATATGGAAAATGATGGCCAGCTGTTCTCCATCTCCACCGAGGTCGACAGAACTGGGGCAGGCCAGCGCCAAAGAATGAAAGTGGAAGCAGTAGAAATGACAACATATAATTAACATATAAATTAGGAACCAACCGAGGGAGCCAGAGTGGGGGTGGGGTGGGTGGCAGGTCTCAAGGAAGGTGCCAGAAAAGTTCAGGTGAACACTCCCCATGAACTCCTGAGGTGTAGTGTGTTGGGGCAGGTCCCCTTGGTTCAGCCTGCACCCCCATCTCTTGCCATGGGCGCCAGCTTGCTCGTGGCTGATGTCCACATGCATCTGACCAGGAGCAGCAGGTTTGAATGCCTGGCACTTGGCTTGGGGCAGGGTTCCAGCCGGGGTCCATCTTGCCCCCTCAGGGTGCAGCTGTCAGGTGGCATTTTCGATTATCCCACCTGGGGAGGAGGGGGTGCTCCTGGCATTGGTGGGGCGGGGCCAGGGATGCTGATAACACCCACAATGCTCACAGAAGCCCCACCCCCAGGGAAGAACTCTCTGTTGCCAAAACATCAGTAGTGCTACTACTGAGAAACTGGGCTTAGAGGAGTAGAGCCACGTAGCCCGGGCTTTCTTAAGGCTCATTAGTTTCCGCCAAAGCATTTTTTTTCCCTCCATTTACACCAAACCATGGAACTGAATGGTTAGAAGACTGTTAAAACATTTGCTATTCTAAGAAAATGTGTGGATTCCATTATAATCATGTGTTCCTTAGCTGTCTGCTCCACTTTGGTTTAAAAATATTTATATTTCTAAATAAGCAACTGACTCTTTGTATAGGGAAAATAACATATGCATTAGAGCTCTGGGGAGTATGGTACAGACACCACCTTCCACGCTTCCTCTGCCCAGCTTTCTGCTGGCCAATTAATCACTGCATTCAGGGACTCGCAAGGCAGGGACTGCCCTGCAGTGAGAACCTGCTGGTTGAGACCAGGGCTTGAGCCGTTGGGTGGGAACATTCCCTAGGGGCCAGAGGCAGGCCAACAACAAAGGGAGCGCTCCCCGCGTGAGCGGCTTCAGCGCGCACTGTTCCGATGCTCTGGAAATGTGTCTACCCAGTGACTCTGAGGATCCATCACGCTTTCCTGACTTAATAACACATTGCTGTTTCTAAATAATATAAGTATATGTTGTGTGCGTCCATTTGTAAACTTTGAGTCTTCTGAAATCCAGACACAGCATGAAAACACACGCTATATTTGATCCTTGCATAAATAGCACAGATTTTAATTTTATCCCAGTTATGGATATCTGGCGCGGGTGCCGATACTCTGGGCAGACTGGTGTGAAATTTAATTTGAGCAGTTAAACACAAGGGTGAGGGCGTACAAAATAAACAAGCACACGCACTTCCAGCCCTCCAGCATTTGGTATGTTAACGGGAAAAGCACCCAAATCCTCTCTGTCTTTTATTTTCTCCCTTGTGACAATCAGATTACAGATTGTCTGAAAAGGCTCAAATCCTCCGCATCTCCCACGCCACCCCCACCTCCCCCCAGAATGTTGCCTGCAGCCGTTTCATCTGCAAGAGCTCTTCCGAGTTGGTCGGAGTTTTCAGTGAATGAAAGTGTCCAGGTTTCTTTGTTTTCAGATTTGATCTTAGAGATCCCCTTGGTTTCAAGGAAAGGAAAACAGCCTCCTTGAGAACATCTCGGAAGGGGAACTAGGAATGGAATTGGAAATGATAGGAAATAACACATTTGCAATTTGATAGACTGGTGTATGGATCTCTGCCTGGCCAGTGACTGAGTTTGGGACCTTTGGAGAGTTATTAAAAGCGCAGTTCCTTTACCAATTTGTAAAAACGGGAATAACTCCAGCCTGACGGAGTAGCTAGGGAGGTACACAGTGGTGGCACATAAGCGCTCAGTGAGTGTCTGTTTCCTTCCTCCGTGACATCTGTGAAGGCCACTTGCTGAGGAAGTAGGACGTGCCGATGGTTGCTGTTGATAATCATTTCACGTTAGTAGAAATGCCATTCTTCTCTCTTCCTTTGATCACCTCCATTCAGGAACTGGCCACCACCATTCAGCCTGCCCTCTCATCATGGGGTCATTCTGGGTATTGAGCTTTTGGCCTTAACAACACCCATGGGTCCCAGCAGACTCTGTGGATCTGAGGAGTTGCGGAGGGGGGGACGTTGTATGCGGGCAGTTCACAGACCCAGAGGCATGAGGAGTAACAACCCTGGACGGGCGAGTTTCTCCTCTATACTCCCAAGAACGGGCCGTCTGCTTTCCCTCAGTAAACACTCCCATCTTTATATCCAATTTGTTTCCACAGAAGAGCGCGTTGTCCCCATTGAAGTGTGCCGATCCAAACTGTCAAAATACTTGCAGGGAGTAGTTTTCCGCTGTGATAAGTGTACCTTCACCTGCTCCAGTGACGAGAGCCTCCAGCAACACATAGAAAAGCACAATGAACTGAAACCTTACAAGTGCCAGCTCTGCTACTACGAGACCAAGCACACAGAGGAACTGGACAGCCACCTTCGGGACGAGCATAAGGTGCGTGCCCGGCCTTCCTGCCGCCCTCTGCCCCCACCCCTGGGGGAGGGGCTGGACTCAATTTAGCCACCTCCACTGTAGGCAAGACGAGAGCTATGATAATGCTTACAGTGAGGTCGCGTTTACTCCGTTACAAAAGATCTGTAAGGTCATTTCAGACCATTGGAGACCTAGATGAGGAAAAGGACACCACCCATAATGCTACCCCCCAAATCTAAATGCTTAATGTTTTTGGTCTCTTCCATGCCCACTTTCCTTTTTTTCACTGTGATTATACTTTACATGAAATAGTATGCCTTCCCCCTTTTTTTTTTAACTTATCCCAACTGGAGTATTTTTCCATAATCTTATATTATCTATCTCAAGGGTAGATAAACTTTTTCTGTAAAGGACCAGATAGTTGGGAGTTCTCGTTGTGGCTCGGGGGTTAAGAACCCATCTAGTATCCATGAGGATGCAGGTTCTGTCCCTGGCCTTGGTCAGTGGATTAAGGATCCTGCTGTGGCTGTAGTGTAGGCCGGCAACTGCAGCTCCAATTCGACCCCTAGCTTGGGAACTTCCATATGCCACAAGGGCAGCCCAAAAAAAAGAAAGAAAGAAAGAAAGAAAAGAAAAGAAAAGAAAAGAAAAGAAAAAGCACCAGATAGTAAATACTTTAGGTTTTCCTGGCTTAGATGGTCTCAGAGGCAACTGCTCAACTCTGCCCTTACAGCAAGAGAGCAGCCCTAGGCAAGACAAATGAATGAGCATGGCTGTGTTCCAATAAAACTTTATTTATAAAATTAGGCAACAGGCTGTGGACCCGCAGTTGCTGGTCCCTGTTCTTTCTGACGGCTCTGCCACTGTGGCCCTCGGTCATGTGAGTTGTTGCTGACTACCAAAGTTTTCCAAGGCATTGCTGTGAGACACCTGACATTGTAAGGACTGTAAAATAAGTGTTTTATTTGGGGAGGGAACAGATTAGTACACAACATAGAATCCTTATTTACGAAAAAAATTCTCTTCCGGAAGCCTGCTGAGCAGAGGGTAAATCTGAGAGGATGGCTTCCTCACTTCTCTTAGGACTTACTTGGCATATCAGGAATTGAGACAGTTGTTCCTGGTTTGGCTGTTGTCCAGAGTGCAGGGAGTTGGGGGTAGGGGAGGGTGTGTGTGGTTATTATTTGTATTCGGTTCATGAGCCTGTTGAAATGTTTTCTAATTAACCAACAAATCCAAAACATGTAGTGAGTGTTTACTTAAGGCACAAGGAGAAGCACTTGTGATACTGTTTCCTCTTGGCTTTTTCTGTGTCCTGTCAGTGGAAATACAGCTCTGCTTTTCTGGCTGTGCAAAGCCAAGTTACAAAGATTGCTGGGTGAATCATCTGCACCCAAGGGTTAGAATTTTTCTGCGGGGTGTTGAGAGAGAAGGCTGTGCTTTATCACCCATCTACAGTTTAGTGGTTTTATGCTAACTTTTCTGCTTCGGAGTGCATTCATTTTCTAACGGATCTGTCCAAAAATGAAAGCAGAAAGAAAAGCCCTAATTATCTCACTTAAGAACTTTCATGCTCTTTTTTTTTTTAATTCAAACTTCCTGGGCATTTCTGCCCCCAAAGTGAAAGGAAAAGTGCTCATCCATTTCGAGCTCAGTTTTCTACATTTAGGCACATGTGTCTTGTTTACGTAACCACCTCGGGTCTTTTTATTATAGTGTTGAAGCCATCAGGCTGGTATTTTGGGACAGCAAACCAGGAAGATAAATCCTTCCACAGTGGTTGCACAGTAGCCGTGAGTCACTGGGGAGCCCCAGAGAAGTCTAGAAACCATACCAGATGTGAAAGCAGAGGCTTCCCGAGCAGGCGTGGACCCCTGTGGCTTTGGAATGTGCGTGGGGCAAATGGGTTACTCAGGAAACTTAGACACCACCCCCTGGCCCCCACCCCACCCCCCGGCCCTGTTTAGAACTTTGGGAGCCAAAAAGAACTGGGTTTGAGTTTTGTCTCCACCATTTACTCTACAGTTTCTGCAATTTACTTAACTTTCTGTATCTGTTTCTGATTTCTGAGTGGGAATTGGAAAACCTTTCACAGAAGTTTGGTAAGATTAAATGAAGTCCTGGTATTTCCCATACTTTGAGGCCCATGTCTAAGTCTCTTTGTGAATTGAACTGTGTTCAAGTCTAACAACAGCCTATCAGAAAGACAGCTAAGTTCCTAAACATGGAAAATATACTGTAATGTACTACACATGCTATACTGTGTATACACTATATATAATATCCATATACCACATATACTGTAAATATAAAATCACTAAAATATACTCTATACAAATACTTTAAAATCATTAATATGTCGTATAAAATCACCGACTGTAGTTTGTATTTTAGGCACAGTCTTTGATATGTTTTACTTTCGCAATGCCTTGTTAGGTTCTTTAATTTTACTCTTCGTGATTGACCAGCTTATTAAGTCCAGTGAACACCTAACTAAGGCTAAGAACCGCCACTCTCAGCATGCCTAATGACTTTCACCTTTGTCTCAACTGTTGTTAAGTTTATGAGACTTATTAAAAGTTCCTTCTCTTCTAAACGATGCATATAAAATGCAGTTTGAATTTTTGAAATAATTATTCAAATACTACTTTATAAACAAAGATAGCAGTACTGCTGAAACTGACAGGCAGTGACATTTTGCACGAATTAAAAATAATCATTTGGGAGTTCCCGTCGTGGCGCAGTGGTTAACGAATCCGACTAGGAACCATGAGGTTGCGGGTTCGGTCCCTGCCCTTGCTCAGTGGGTTAACAATCCGGCGTTGCCGTGAGCTGTGGTGTAGGTTGCAGACACGGCTCGGATCCCACATTGCTGTGGCTCTGGCGTAGGCCGGTGGCTACAGCTCCGATTGGACCCCTAGCCTGGGAACCTCCATATGCCGCGGGAGCGGCCCAAGAAATAGCAACAACAACAACAAAAGACAAAAGACAAAAAAAAAATAATAATAATCATTTGTTGGGGTGGAGTTCCCTTTGTGACTTAGCCGTTAACGAACCTGACTGGGATCCATTAGGATGCGGGTTCGATCCTTGGCATCGCTCAGTGGGTTGGGGATCCGGCGTGGCTGTGGCTGTGGCTGTGGTGTAGGCGGGCGACTGCAAGCTCCAATTTGACTCTTGGCCTGGGAACTTCCATGTGCCGTGCGTGGCCCTAAAAAGCCAAAAAAAAAAAAAAAGAAAAAGAAATTCACTGTTCCCAAATAGCCTGGGGGAGTTGATCTTGTGGAGGCTAAGGGGAGAGAATAACCAGAGAAGTGGCCAGAAAAAAAAAAAAAAAAAATATATATATATATATATATATATAAAAGAAAAAAAAAGTCATTTGTTGGGGTGAAGGATATGCAAGTCTAATTTCAATATGCAGTGTATTACAGAGAGGTTTGTTAGTGGTTAAAATACAACAGTCAAGAACCATAAGGCAAGAACAAAAAATTAAAGCCATAAGAATTAGAAAGGAAGAAATAAAACTTTTTGTTCATAAAGGATGTGCTCTTGGTAGGTAGAAAATCTTAATCTGTTTAAAGAACTACTAGAATATTAGTGAGTTTAGCACAGTTGCAGGATATAAGATCAATATACAAACATCAATTTTATTTTTATATGCTAGTAATGGGCAATCCAAAAATGAAATTTTAAGAAGATCAGCTCATTTATAATAAAAGCAAAACAGATAAAATGCTAATAATTCATAACTGTGAAAGCTGTATGCTGAAAACTACAATATTGTTGAGAAAAATAAAAGAACTAAGTTAGTGTAGTATATACCATATTCCCAGAGTGACAGACTCAATGTAATCAATCTATCAAAATCTCAGTAGGCTTTTTTCTTTGGTAGAAATTGAAAAATCGACACTAAAATGTGTATGGAAATGCAGAGGACCTATAATGACTTTAACGGTATGAAAAAAGAAAAAAATTGCGGAGTTCCCGTCATGAGCTCAGCAGTTAACAGACCTAACTGGCATCCATGAGATTGCAGGTTCGATCCCTATCCTTACTCAGTGGGTTAAGGATCCGGCGTTGCTGTGAGCAGTGGTTGTGGGTTGCAGACATGGCTCGGATCCCACGATGCTGTGGCCCTGGCAGAGGCTGGCAGCTACAGCTCAGATTCAGCCCCTAGCTTGGGAACCTCCATATGCCGTGGGTGGGGCCCTAAAAAGAAAGAATGACAAAAAAAAAAAAAAAGAAAAAGAAAAAGAAAAAAATTGCAACACTCACCCTTCCTGATTTCAAAATGTTTGCTATAAAGCTATAGTAATCAAGAGAGTGTGGTATTGGCATAAGGACAGATGTATAGATCAGTGGTGCATTAGAAGAAGTCCAGAAAACAAACCCTAATATTTGTGGTCAGTTTGATGTTCATCAGAGGTGCCAAGATACTAAGGGAAAGATAGTTTTTCAACAAATAGTGCTGTTCCAATTGGATTTCCATATGGAAGAGAGTGATCGCTGACCCTTACGTCACCCCCAACACACAAATTAAAATGGATTATAAACCTCAGTGTATGGGCTAAAACTATAAACTAGAAAAACAGTAGTAGAGTTCCCTCAGGTTAGGGAAAAAACCTTAGTTATGATACAAAATCTGTGAACATTAAAAGAAAAAAAAATTTCGATGTCATCAAAATTAAATTTTTTGCTCTTAAGAAGACACCATTCATAAAATGAAAAGGCAAGCAACAGAGTGGAAGCAATTATTTGCAGAATAACAAAGGACTTAACTGAAATATTTAAAGAACTTTTACAACTCAGTTGTAAGAAGGTAAACAGTTCAATTAAAAGTGAGACAAAGATCTGAATAGCCTCTTTCCCATGAGGATTGCAAACGGCAAATGATGACATGAAAAGATGCTTAATGGGGCTCATCCTTAAGGAAGTATAAATTAAAACAACAGTAAGATATCCCTACCCATCTACTAGAAATGCTAAAATTAAGAAGACCGATAGCAACAAGGTGTTGGCAAGATTGTGGAGAAACTGGAACTCTTGTCCAGGGCTGATTGGAATGTACAATGCACATCTACTTGGGAGCATTTCTGGTGATGTGTTTAAAAATTATACATGCACTTACCATCTGATCCAGCACGTTCATTTGCACACAGAGTGGTTGGATAAACAAAATATGACGTAGCCTTGCAATGGAATACTACTTATCAATACAAGAAATCAGCTACTGGTATATGTAACAATATGGTTAAATCTCAAAAACGACATGTGAAATGGACAGAAGCCAGATACCAAAGATGACATGTTGTACAATTTCATTTATATGAAATTGCTAGGAAAGGGAGAACTAAGAAGACAAAGCAGATCAGAAGTTGCTTGGGGCTGGAACTTGAGAGCACCCATTGATCGCAGAGGGCATGAAGGTGCTCGTTAGAGTAATAGAAGATCATGGTGAGGATTGTTACAAATGCATCCATTTACTAAAACTCATTGAAATACTCGTTTTTTTAAAAAGATTAATTTTATGGTAAGTAAATTAAACCTCAGTACCTAAAAGATGCAAGTTCCCCAGGACCTAACTCATGGTAGGTCCTCAATAAATGCTCATTTTCTGCACTCTTTTCTTATGAAGTTGACCCCGGGAACAAATAGATCTATAAAGATGCTCGAGATCCAGATGAATGTGTAAGCCGCCAAAAATAAAATGTGCAATAGACTTGGTTCTAAACTAAGGTTACTTATTTCTTATAAAATGATGTGTTGAGTGCATTGCTCATTACTTCCTTCCACAAATGGCTTTAGGTGATTTTGAGTGGTGGAGAGAATCTATGCAAGAAACTGAAAGACACTGTAGGATGTGTTTTTGGTCAAAGGATTTCATTGAACAGAACTGGACATTCAAAACTGAACTCCTACATTCTGCCTGTAAAACTTGTAAACCTCAGGAATGTCTCCAAAGGTGTCAGATGTATCCTTCATGGACTGGCCAGAATATGGGTTCAGCAGGACAGATCCTTGAAATCAAGGAAACCATTCCATTTAAAAGCTAAATTCTCAAGTGCCTTGGATTTACACTCCTGTGTTTACCCTCAGAAGCCAAGGTGAAGTAGAAAAGAAGTGACAATCAGCACCTTCATTTTTTAGGTGACACAGAATCTTGCCTTTCTAGACCTTTATCTTTGCACCAGTGAACAAGGAATCACTTGTAACCTCTTGGAATCTAAAGGAAACAGTACAGACTATTTCACTTTTTCATCCTTCAACTCCCTATTCTTTTTTTTTTTCCAATCTTACTAGTTCTTCTAGAAGCAGACTCTTTCAATCCCTCCCTTTTTCTTCAATCCCTCCCTTTTTCTCTCTTTCACACACACACTCACACACACAATGAAGTCATGTCAGTAGTGCCATTTACTAGCAATGCTGGTGTAAGATGAAGACTTAACATTTCTAGGAACCTTGAAGTCATGGCAAAAACCAGTCCTTAACACCTCTCACATTTGAAAAACACACACATATATTTTTCTTTGAAGAAAGTTTAAGTATATGTAATACCTTGTTAGTGTTCTTTATGGTTCTAAAGTCTCTTTGCTAGTTTAAGGAACATAAAAATATATTATCTCTAACTCAGTTTGCTCGTAAAATTGTCATGTTCGCTATATTAAATTTAGAGGGATAGTCTATTCAGGCAATGCACATTTGCTAATTGAATTTACTTTGGAATGTTTTTAATTTTTTATACAAATGGAGCCTCAGGGGGCTGAACTCTAAGGAACTCGTATCTCTTACTTTTTGTCAGTTTAAGGGAAGCAGCAAGAACAGTCAGCTCAGAAGGGATCGCCAAACATTTTACTTAATCCAATAAAATTTTTCCACTTTCTGGACTTGGGAAATCTGCAGTGAGCAAAAAAAAAAAAAAAAACAACCCAAAAAACAAAAAGTCATAGAATATTTGTTTCCAGCAAAGGAAATGAAAAGAAATAAAACAAAAGAAGAACCTTCCTTAACTCCAAAGCATAAAGTGTACCTTTGGCCATGTTTTTTTGGACCAAGTTTAATTTCTGAACGAAGTCCTAGCAGCGTTGGCTTTATCAACTCTGTGGATTCCTGCAAGCTGAAGGTTTTTCCACAAGATTGTCATTTCATCTCTGCTTTCCCTCATGTTAGCAGCTTCTTGGTTTGTCAGCCATCGACCTGCTTCTTTCATGTGTTTTGGAAGATAAAGAACTCAGAACAAGAGGTGTGGTCGTTTTTCAGAGGGATGTGACTGGCAGAATCTTAGATAGTATTTCCAAAGTAGACATTTGAAGACATTCTTTGCCTATAACCTTCTAAACCACCCACCGAAGTCTCTAGCCAAAATGAATGGCCCCTGCTTCCAAGCTTCCACAGATCTTTCCTGCTTCTTCTATTAAGACACAAGTTTCGTGTTGCCTCAGCTTGCACCTGATGCTTAAGAAGGCTCTGACTCGCCGTTGGATGCAATGTTCTCAGAACGGAAACCTCGTTGTTTACCTCTCTTTTCTTCCCAGATCTAGCCACAGTGCCCTGCCTACGCTAAAGGCTTCATTAGCTAAATAAGTCAATACATGAAATCGGTTTTTTGAATAGGATATTTTTAAGTCTCGTCTTTGTTCAAATAGGCAAAATGCGGCGGTGGCAGCATTAGCATCTTCGCCTCTGGGTTTTGAGTTCAGGAGATTGGCAACCGCTCAGCTGGCTGATAACAAAGTTCTTTGACTTTAATGAGGCCTTTCACTTGGCTTTCTTGCGTACTTGTGACTGGAGAGATGGTGAGGTTCTCAGAATGATTGATTTTGTCTGGGCTTTGCTAAGTCAGGCGTGGCAGAAGCATGATTTCCGCTCTAACTCAGCGATTGCGAAAGAAAACAGATAACTCTCCTTGACTTCTGTGCCCCACACCCTTCCAGTCCCTAACCATCCTTTATGCTCGCTCTCCCTAGAAAGGGTGTGATTTTGAAGAAAAAATTCTACTGCTTTATCCCAGTTTTTTTTTTTTGCATCTTAGGGCCTCACTCGAAGCATATAGAAGTTCCCAGGCTAGGGGTCTAATTGGGAGCTACAGCTGCCGGCCTACACCACAGCCACAGCAACGCAGGATCCAAGCTGCATGTGCAACCTATCCTGCAGCTCACAGAAATACTGGATCCTTAACCCACTGAGCGAGGCCAGGGATTGAACCCACATCCTCATAGATACTAACTGGGATTTGTTACTGCCAAGCCACAAAGGGAACTCCTCCATCCAATTTTGAACGAACATTATTGTCACAAAACGTTCTTCCTTCTTGTGTTCAGCCAGTATTCTGTGGATAATTTTAACATGTTTTGTAAGCAGTTTTGCATTTCAGCAGATGATTTGCATTCTAGTGGGAAAAGCCAGAGCTCTGTCATCTGAAGATGTGAGTTCTAATCCTGGCTTTATCACTTTTTTTGTTTTGTGCTCTGTTTTCCTCATCTACAAATATGGAAGAGAACACATATCTTGCAGAATGGTCATAAGGGATACATGGCAAACATTGAAACAAAATCTTTTAGGAAAACGTCCAATTTTATTCTCTCCCTAGTAAGCAAATTTTTACCATGGCATGCCGTGTAATGAAGTTCTTTATACTTCATGATCTCCCATGGGTTTTTATGTTACTGGCAAATTCAAGTAGCATGTATTGTGTGTCAACTAGGCAATGGATCTTACATTCTGTACTGAGTCTGTTAAGCTAAGTAAGAAATGGTTACTACCCTGGAAAAGTTTATAAGCGAGCAAGTGAGAGAGAAGCTTAAACAAAGAATCACAACCCAGCATAAGTGCTGGATAAAGGTATCTATAAAATAGGAGGGTGCCTAGTGCATAGCAAGTATGGTGTCACAGCTCATCTTCCATAAAACCTTAATACACTGAATATATGAATAGCTTTTCTAGACACTTGTACAAGAGTTCTGATTGAAACGCTCTTATTTGAGAATTCAAGACTTTCACTTGTGTCTTTAACCATCTTACTAGAAGGAACCATAGAGATTAAAATCCTTTGTAGTCTCCCACTAATTCCTTTCCCTCAGTTCCATTCCAGCTTTTCAGAAACAGGCAAAGAGATTTGCTGGGCAAACCACGTAATATCGTGAGTCAGGGGTTGGCAAACATTGGCTTGTGGACCGACTCTGGCCCTTTACCTAGTTTTATTTTTTTTATTATTTAATTAATTAATTTATTTTTAGGGCCACATCCAAGGCTTATGCATGTTCCCAGGATAGGGGTCAAATTGGAGATGTAGCTGCTGGCCTACACCGCAGCTCACAGCAATGCCAGTTCCTTAACCCACTGAGCGAGGCCAGGGATTGAAGCGGCATCTTCATGGATCCTAGTTGAGTTCATTACCACTGAGCCACAGCAGGAACTCCCCATTGCCTAGTTTTATATGGCCCGTTAGCTAAAAATGGTTTTGACATTTTTAAATGGTTGGAAAAAAAAGTCTGAAGAGTAATATTTCAGAGTTCCTGTCGAGGTTCAGTGGTTAACGAACCCAACTAGTATCCATGAGGATGCGGGTTCAATACCTGGCCTCGCTCAGTGGGTTAAGGATCTGGCGTTGCTGTGGCTGTGGCATAGGCCAGCAGCTACAGCTCTGATTCAACCCCTAGCCTGGGAACCTCCATATGCCGTGGGTGCAGCCCTGGAAAAAAAAAAAAAAAAAGCCCCAAAAAAGAGAAATATTTCATGACGTGAAATGATATGAAATTTACATTTCAGTGTCCATAAATACAGTGGTTTTGGAACACAGTGACTCTCATCCATTTCTGTATTGTCTGCAGCAGTTTTCACAATAACTGAGTAGCTGTGACAAACTCTATGGTCCAGAGAGCCTCAAACACTCACATACCTGGCCCTTCTCAGGGAAGGTTTGCCAGCCTGGGCCCTAAGTCCTTTAAAATCTTTGCAGCACTTCACATTCTCATTTTGTGACTGAGATGGGCATTTCTGATGTAAGAGGCAGTTTTTCCGTGTTCTCTGCTGTCACTTCCAGAAATAAGAAGTTCACTTGGCCTTTCTTTTTAACAGGAACATGCACTATTAGGTGATGTGAACATCCTGACGGGTGTCTCTTTTTGAAGGTACATGTGTTAAGTCCGTAGGAGGGGGACTCTGGAAACATTAAGTGGATTTTTCTTCATCACAGCCCCCCCCACACCGCCCCACCGCACCCCCGGCCCCAGCAATGTCTTGCTAAGTAATCTGAAGACAAGGGTGTCCAATTTCATTCTTTTTTTAACAAGCAAGTTATCAATTTCATTCTTTCCTTAACAAGCAATAATCAGTCTTTCCTGTAAGACTGGGCTTGCTGCCCCTAGAAGAGGGCAGCTTGGTCATATTTGTAAATCACATAACACTTCTCCCCTTAGAATAAGACTCGAGTATGGAAATTCTTTCCTATGCTAGGGACAGATCAAAACCATTTTGCTGAATTGTTACAAAGCAACAAACAAAAAGACAAACATAGTGGTAAAGCTTGAATGTTAAGCTTGCGTGTGGAAGGGTTTGCCCTGTCCCCACTTCAGTGTTAAGGGGTAAAGATTTGCTGGTTGTTGGTGCTTCATCTCACATTCCTACTGGACAGCAGACTTGACCACGACTCTCAGTTAGTGGCCTCCACAGGGGACTTGTGGGCTTTTACAAGTAACCTTCAAGGGGTATAAAGGTCTGCATAGTGTTTTACAGTCTGAATGATTATGTATTTGAAAAACCTACCCTTTAAAAACAAGAATAGCGTGGAGTTCCCATTGTGGCGCAGTGGAAACGAAACCGACTAGGAATTATGAGTTTGCTGGTTCGATCCCTGGCCTCGCACAGTGGGTTAAGGATATGGCCTTGCCGTGAGCTGTGGTGTAGGTTGCAGACTCAGCTTGGATCTGATGTTGCTGTGGCTGTGGCATAGGCCAGCAGTTGTAGCTCCAGTTGGACCCCTAGCCAAGGAGAGCTTCTGTTGCTTTCGAAAGGCTCCGAGGAGCCAGGTCCTAGAACTCAGACTCAGCCTTCCTCTTTCTCCCTCTGTCGTGGGCCTTTGGGGAAACAGGGTGATAAACTGCATCTCATCTCCAAAGAAAAAAGTGAGCGTCCCTCCATGTGTCCTATGTCCCATGAAGAAATTAGTCAGATACCTGCTAGATTCTAGGTCCAGAAAGTAATGATCAGTACTGGTATGTCATTTCAGTACCAACTCAGAAATATGTTGGAACTTTTCATCCAAAGTCTGTGTAACTTTTTACTTTGACCTTGTAATTTCACATCTGAGAATTTAGCCTGTAAAATTAAAACTAAACATGAAAGAAAGGTTTATGTACAGTAAGGCTTATGACTACATTTTGAATAGTGAAAATCTGGATAACCAAAGGTAAATGCACATGAGAAGAGTCAAGTAAACTATAATATGTGCACTTGACGAAGTATTAAAATAGATGTATACAGAGATTATATTTATACCATACCAGGCATACAAAAGCAGCCCTGTAAATCATCTGTGAATGGAGAACAAGAATACGGAAGTACAACTTGTTCACAGGTATTACGTATATAGGTGGTTGGACTTTATGTATGTATGTATGTATGTATTTACATGGCTGCACCCATGGAACCCCTGGGCCAGGGATTGAATCCGAGCTGTAGCTGTGGCAACACCAGATCCTTTAACCCATTGTACCAGGCTAGGGATCGAACCTGCACCTCTGCAGTGACCCAAGCCACTGCAGTTGGATTCTTAACCCACTGTGCCACAGCAGGAACGCCAGGTGCTTGGATTTTAAATGAGTTTTTTTTTTTTTTTCGATTTTCCTAAATATTTACAAGAAAGAAAAATAACTGAAAATGCAAATACCTAGCAGCCAGGAGGTGAGAACTGTGCCTGCTGTCATCTAGATCCTGCACTGGCCAGTGCAGATCTGGTTGTGAATGAAGCTGCAGGGCGTCTGTCCTCATGGAGTTTGTGGGTTTGCAGTGAAGGCCGGGCAGAAACAGTTCATTACTGCATTTTTTTGTAAATTGAAATATAGTTGATTTATAATGTTGTGTTACTTTCAGGAGTACAGCAGAGTGATTCGGTGATACCTATCGTACATCTCTTCTTTTTCAGAGTCTTTTCTCTTATAGGTTATTACAAGATATTGACTATAGTTCCTGTGCTGTGCAGTCACTGAGTTATAAAAAGGGGAGGGGAGGCTGCTGCGGAAGCCTAGAGCAAGGACATTTAACCAAGGAGTTGCTGAGGGGAGGCGCCACGGATGCAGTGATGTTAAGCAAGGCTGGAAGCTGAGGAGGTACCGCAGGAGGGCGGCAGCTTGAGAGAATTTCAGACAGAGGACATAGCATGTGCAGAGAGAGGCACAAAGTCAAGACCTTGGCCTGTTCCAGGAACCTCAAGTTCAGGGTGGTGGGAACAAAGAGGAGTCAGTCTAAGGGAGGGGGTGGATCCTGACAGGATGACAGTTGGACGTGGAAACCCATCAGAAATAGGGACTCCAGGAGTTCCCATTGTGGCTCAGCAGGTTAAGAGCCCAACTAGTATCTATGAGGATGTGGGTTTGATCCCTGGCCTTGTTCAGTGGGTTAAGGACCTGCTATTGCCATGAGCTGTGGTGTAGGTCGCAGATGGTAGATCAGATGCTGCGTGGCTGTGGCAGAGGCCAGCAGCTGCAGCTCTGATCCATCGTCTTGCCTGGGAACCTCCATATGCCATGCGTGTGGCCCTGAAAAGAAAAACAGTAATAATAAAGAGGGTGTTCCTGTTGTGACACAGCGGAAACAAATCCAACTAGTAACCATGAGGATGCAGGTTCAATGCTGGCCTCGCTCAGTGGGTCAGGGATCTGGCGTTGCCATGAGCTATGCTGTGGTTCACAGATGTGGCTGGGATCCCGTATTGCTGTGGCTGTGGCATAGGCTGGCAGCCGTAGCTCAAATTCGTCCTAGCCTGGAAACTTCCATATGCCTCGGGTGCAGCCCTAAAAAGAAGAAAGAAAGAAAGAAAGAAAGAAATTGGGATTTCATCCTATGGGCAAGCAGAGACTGACAAGAGCAGATTTAATTTTATATTTAAATTGCTGAGACCGTACTAGAGCATAGATACAAGAGGTGGTGAGAATGGACACTGGGAAACCAGCAAGGAGGGAGGGAGGGGGCTTTGCAAGAATCCAGGGAAGAGATGGTGGCTCAAAAATGCAGCAAGGAATCTTCCTTTTATATGAGGCTTAATCCAGGGGTTGCTGATTTGGGGATTTAAAGTATAGTAAGAACCGCAACCCTATAAAGAGTTTTTATTTTAAAATCTTCTAATTACATAGCAGAAATTTTCATTTTTATTTTTAAACAAAGATTTTAGAAATCTTTAGGACAAATAAATCCTCGGTGAGCCCCGGGTGAACGTTATACTGTGAAAATGTCATGTGCTCTTAAAATTGTGCAGAATCCAAAATGCTAACAGTTTTTCAGTAAAAGGAAAAGAAAGAGGAAGGAGGAAAGAAAAAATAACATTTGGTTTGGTGACAGATCTCCTTCTGTCACCGTGAGTTCCTTGGTAAGCACAGGGCCTGGCACACAGCAGGCCCTCCAAGAATCCTGAATGAATGAAGGAATGTATGAAGGGAATGAATGAAAACTGCTGGATTAAAGAAGACGTTTAAGGATTTTCTTTTGGCCTTTCTTGGTTTCATTCTTTTTGCTCCCTGGCAATGCCCAGCCCACCCTGCCCCTTATACATATCTACAGTTGCCCTGACTGAAGGTGGGGGCGGAAAGTGATCCGAAAAGTCTGCCTTTTAAGTACCAGTCATTTCAAAATATTGTTTCTTTGAATATTTCAAAATTAGGCCAGTTGAAATGTTGCCTCCTTTTCCTAAAAATAATAATAATAATAATAATAAAATGGGCAACCCAGAAAAGTTTTATTCAAATATTTGTCATAAATGCTATTTGATTAAAATGTAGGCTTGGTGGAGAAACATAACTTCATAAATATGCATTTACGATGCCTCATATACACGTTTCCAAGAGCCAAAATTGGAAAAGGCCACATTGCCAGAAAGGGGAAAGAAACTACAGTTTGGTGAACTATTGTGTTTCAGGTACTGGGCTAACCCCCTTTTGAACATTTATGTTCAGTAATTTGCCCAGAGTCTCATGGTTTATGGTAAACCCAGAACTTGACCTCCGTCTGCCTAACTGCATGCCCCCCCCCCTTTACTCCTATGGCATAAAAATAAATGAATAAAAATCTCTCTAGGTCTATAGGCATGGAGATAAAGGAAGGTACTTGAAGCAAAAGTCCTTTGGAGGCTGTTACTGTGAACTCATGGGAGGAAAAAGAAAAATTCCAACTTGACTTCCTCCTCCTCACCTAAGTCTGTTCCCTTTTGAAAATTTTTTCAAGGAGCAAATCACGAATTTGCCTTCCCTGAGGGTTTGTTTATTAGTTAATTAATTTTTGTCTTTTTAGGGCCACACCCGTGGCCTATGGAAGTTCCCAGACAAGGGGTTGAATCGGAGCTGCAGCTGCCAGCCTACACTACCACTCACAGCAAGGCCAGATCATTAATCCCCTGAGTGGAACCAAGGATCGAACCTTCGTCCTCATGGATACTAGCTGGGTTTGTTACCGCTAAGCCATGACGGGAACTCCTTCCCTGCAGGTTTGTGCCGAGACTGACGAAGATGTCTTTTCCACCCTCGTGCTGAGTTGTTTTCAAAATCAACTGATCTTAAGAATTTCATTCATATAGTCAGATCAATGGATTGTTTCTCTTGTTTTAAAGGAGCTTTTGTTCTGCGTTTTCTTCCTCCTTTTCAGGGCCACCTACACCCACCAGGATGTCGTCAGGACCATATTCTTTTTCACAGGACGGTCTGTTGGCCCTGCTACTGAGTCTCTTCCTCCCATTTGTCACAGTTGATGATGGTGTTGCCATCTGCCAGGCATATGGAATTGGTGGTGCTCGGCGAATCTTTGTTCCAGTCTGGTCCCAGGGAAGATTTTGGAAGTGTCTTGTAAATTCTCCCCATCCTTTCCTGTGCCCTCATTATAGGCTTCCTCTGCTGTAGCAGCTATGGAGGTCTGCCTTGGAATCTAATTAGCCTTCCCTCCTCCACTCAACTGTGAACCTCTGGAGGCCAGAGCTGGATCTCTTTCATCCCTGTGGGCCCCTCCCTTGGCCCCCAACGGGGAGGCATGGCAGCTATCACTGTATTGGTTTGAGTCATTTTGTTGGCTAGTCATTCCTCATAATTCCTGATGATGCACCTGAAGCAGTTCTGAAAACCGATGAATGAAGAAGCTACATTTTGTGCTACTATTGATGTGAGAACCCCAAACAGAACACCCTTTACAGACTTTTCTCAGGGTGGATTTTCATTTATCTTGGATGGTATTTTGAAGAAAGCTTGGATTCCCACATTATCCTAACCACATTTTTTTTTTTTTATGGCCACACCCACAGCATATGGAAGTTCCTGGGGCCAAGAGTTGAATTTGAGCCACAGCTGTGACCTCCACCATAGCTGCAGCAATGCCGTATCCTTTAACCCACTGCGCTGGGCCAGGGATCAAACCTGCACCTCCATAACCACCCGAGCCACTGCAGTTAGCTTCTTAACCCACTCCCCCATAGGTGGGAACTTCTCTAACTTTGTTTTCTATAAACAAAAATCAGCCATAGTTCACACTTCAAAAGGATTTTAGGGATCAGTGATCCAGATTTTTCTCAGATAACCCCAGCTGAGATGAATAGTCTGTGGCCAGCTTTAAAAACAGTTGTACCACTAAAGAGTAACACTACTGTTGTCTTACACTTCAACTAGAGTTAGGTTTTGTCAATGCCTGGGCCTGGCGTTCCCGCTATGGCACAGCAGGTCAAGGATCTGGCATCGTTGCTGTAGCAGCTAGGGTCGCTGCTGTGGTGTGGGTTCAGTCCCTGGCCCAGGAACTTCTGCATGCCATAGATGTGGCTAAAAAAAAAGAATGAAAGAAAGAAGAAGCTGGGATAGTCCACAGTCCTCCAGGGTGATAGGCTTGAGGTGGAAAAGGTTGTGACTCTCACTGCTAACTTTCAGGCTACATTCAGAGCCTCTTTATTTCCAAGAAGTATTTCAGACTTGGGTAGTTGACCCCCTTGAATTCAACTCAAAAAATATTTATTGGACACCTGTGCTTCATGATACTTCTGATTTTCTGCTAACTGTTGAGAATCTTAGCCAAATTTCCTGACTGAATTGGGTAAGGAAGGTCCCCTGTTGACAGGTGAAAAATGAACGTGGGAGCAGAAGGCAGATGCAGCTCTGGGAGAGTCCACGTGAAGAACAGGACCTCTTAGGCACTGGTGTTATTGGCCCTGGTCCGTGGGAAAATGATGTCAGAAAGCTCTTCCACCTCAGCGAGAACCCCATTCGGTTGTGGTTCATGATTCCACGGTCGGTTTGGGTCTTTTTCAGGTAAGCCGGAACTTCGAGCTGGTCGGACGGGTTAACTTGGATCAGCTGGAACAGATGAAGGAGAAGATGGAGAGCTCTAGCAGTGATGACGAGGACAAGGAAGAAGAAATGAGCAGCAAGGCTGATGACAGAGGTTAGTCTCCTCCCTGCCCTCTGAGCCCCAGATGGCATCCAGCGTGTCCGTGGTGAGACAGAAGGGAGGCAGAAGGTTGTTGGAGGAGGAACAGAAGGAATGATCCTTCTTAGTTAAGTAGCAGAACAGAGCGACTTAAGCAACACGTCAGGAGCCATGTCTCAGTAAGCTGTCACCAGCCCTAGAAACTCCAAGGGAAACCGACGTTTTTCTCTTTAACTATATATGCTCTGCGTTTGTTAAAAGATACATGGTGATCATTTGTTTTGAATCAGGATAACTGGTA
The DNA here is from genome assembly GCF_016906955.1 of Phacochoerus africanus. Taxonomy (NCBI): domain Eukaryota; kingdom Metazoa; phylum Chordata; class Mammalia; order Artiodactyla; family Suidae; genus Phacochoerus; species Phacochoerus africanus. Next base: position 250,151,469 of record NC_062545.1, read on the forward strand.
TCTGGGGAATCTTCAGAATAAGGACAGACAGACAGCAAGATGGATGATGCTGTGAAAGCTACTGAGTATAAACGCGCTTCCAATCGAACCTGTATTTCAAGCTGCTGCTCCCGGGGTGTGCGCTGCTGGGGTTGTGGGGGAGGCTGCAAAGGGCTTGAGCCCTGAGCCCTCTCCTTGTGTCCCTCTGCCTGGCCTCCTCTTAACCCTTAAGGTGCCGCTTTTGCTTTGTCAGGAGAGAGAGAGAGAGACCCAGGGCTTTTGATTTGACAGTGTGTTTATCCGGGGGACACTGGGAAAGGCTCTGTGCTCTATTTTTCCAACTTCCTGTGAGTTTATAATTAGATTCAGAGTGAAGTTTTTCAAAGTCTATTTGGCTGTGGACATACATTTACATGATCTAGAGTTGGTTTGCTCCATCATTCAACATAGAATATTGTGGGAAATCTAAGCCTCTGCGCATAAGAATATAGACTAGCGGAGTTCCCTTCATGGCTCATCGGTTAACCAACCTGACTAGGAGCCATGAGGATGCGGGTTTGATCCCTGGCCTCACTCAGTGGGTTAAGGATCCGGCATTGCTGTGAGCTGTCGTATAGGTCGCAGACATGGCTCGAATCCTGAATTGCTGTGGCTGTGCTGCAGCTCCAATTTTACCCCTACCTAGCCTGGGAACTTGCATATGCTGCAGGTGTGGCCCTAAAAAAGCAAAAAAGAATATATGTTGGGATATCTTAGTTATTGCAGATGTATCAAAAGCACATGAATAGCCATGAGAGATAAATAGGATAGCTATCATCCCAGTGATGAGAAGAATGGTATTAATTGCAATTATTCAGCATCATCACGTGCTAGGCCCAGGACTGGGTTTTTTTGTTTGTTTGTTTGTTTGTTTTTTGCCAAGTGGAGGTCCAGTTTGGCCCCTGAAGCCCTGGCCAAGAGGAGAGCAGGGACCAGCAGTCAAGGTGCATCTGTGGTGGATGGATAAATAAAACATCCACACCATCCAAACTGGTTGCCCTTGTAAAGTGATAGCTTTTATTTTATATAAGAGGGGCAACAGAAATCCATTTCTTACAAGGAAAATGGCTGTGGTCTGAGAAGCATGTTTTTTTTATTTTCTTTTTTTTTTAAAAGCATTTCACAGATATGCTCTTAGTGATAAGTTCTTGAACATTCGTGCCCTGTTACCAGAGTTCTCTGGAAGGGGATGCTTTTGACAGAGGGTGCACAGACTCCTTTTCGTCCTAGTGCTCTGTGCCCTACCGTCCCTCGGCAGGAAAGAAATTACTCAACACGCTACCATGACCATTTAACCTCTAGAGCCGGGCAGACATGATTTTACAAGTTATAAGCATTGCAGAAGCAAGAATACCTTTTAGTCCTCCCCTCCCCCATGACACCTCCAAAATAAAAGCATAGACAATTAGAAGAAAGCCGGCAGTCAGAGGTGGGGGGCGCCAGGCTCGTTTCCCTGCTTGCCTGGCTTGGCCACCCCCTCGCACTGCACTGTGGCCTCAGACCAGCTCAGTTTGCCTGGAGAGAACCTCATGGTGTCTGCTTGCTTCTCCCTGGCAAGTGTAGGTAGCATCCCCATTCATGAGCCTTAACCACCTGGAGAAAAAAAGTCCTGGGGTGAAGGAGCCTGTATCCCTCTCTCAGAGGGTGGGGGATTTACATGAGTAACTTCTAGTCATGTTAATGCAATTACAAGCCTGAACCTTCTTGTCCTCCCTCACCGATCCTTGAAAGAACAGCCTCCTTTGTCTCATCGCCTTTGAATCCATTTTCCACCATCGAGGTGTATTCTTGCCAACAAGAAGGAACGGCACACAATAGCCTCAGGGTGTTTTTGCCAGCCGTTCTGTCTTCCAGGAGTAGAGAGCGGGAGGTGGCTTTAGCACAGCTCTTGGAGCTAATGGAGAGCCATTTGATGTGTGACAGGTAATGATTGGCCTCCTCCTTTGAGGGTGAAACAGCAGGAGCTCTTGGAAAGAATAGATGGCTGGTTTCATGTTTCCTAAGGGTAAGCGAGGGAGCGTGCCAGGAGCTGGGCTCTCGTTGGCATTGCAGACACTCATCAGGCACTCGGTTCGGGGGCCTTGCGTCCTTGGAGCTACCCACCATCCTTGCCCAACATGAGAACTGGGGAGAGGGCCGACTGTGGCCACAGGGCAGGTCCTGCCTCAGAAGGCAGCTCAGAGGGAATTTGCAAGAGAAGAAACCAGGCATGAAGAAATCAAAATTAACCCCAGACGAATCCTCCCCACCCCCTCTCATTATGCAGTTGGGAGGAGTCAGGAAGGCATTCTGTTGATTTCTTGCCCAAGATAATCCCTGCTAAGGAATTAATGCGCAGAGCAGATGGTGCTGTCTCATTTCCAATGAAAAGAATCAAGGAAGATAGTCTGTGCAATTATTTTTAATGGCTTGTGTGGTGATCTTCTTAATTTGTGAGAAAATGTTTCATCTTTTGTTCAAACTGGCCCCATTCACGTCGCGTTTTGTGCTGAAGGCAGCACAGAGACACCTAGCCCATGAGCGTCAGCCTGAGGATTTGTGTTAGATGGAGTCTTTCAACCCGGAGACGTCTTCCTGTCCCGTCTCGTGGGTACAGGCGCGGAGCGATCAGATACGCAGAGATGATCAACGTTTCCCCATGCAGAGCCCTCACTTTGCAGCGTGGCTGCAGAACCGTCTAGGTCCTGCCGTTTATTAGCCACGTGAAGGTCTGGCCCTCTGTGGGATAATGAAAGACATATGGGCTTGGGACTCAGGATAACACAAAGGCCATAGAAGCGCTGTCTGTGCGTCTGCCAGGAGGAGTGGCCTGTAAACAATTAGCCAGCCAATCCTCATTTATCAGACACCCTCACATGGGCCCAGGGCCGTGAAGGACAGAAAACGACAGTCAATATTTGATGTTGACAACAGACCTGTCCAGAAACGCCTGCATAGCCCCGCAGTCATGAATACACCAACTGAGGCGTGGATACCGGGCAGCCGGCCAGGACCCCTCGCCGGCTGAGGACATGCTTTCACATTCCGGCCTCCCCCGTCCCCATGTCCGGGATTCACTCCTGCTAGGTTCGCTGCTGGCAGATCTCCTTCCGTGCCCACAGCCACCCCGGGAGGCGTTGATTATGCCATCCATGGCAGGCAACCCCACGTCGTGAGCCCTCAGCCTTACCTGGAACATGTCGCAACCCTGAGGTCTTCCTACACGCAACCTGGTCCGGTGCTTGCGGTAGCCTGTGTTCTCTTTAGTGAGCAGAGATAAACTTGTGTCAAATAGAAAATGAATAGGTGCTAAACTGTGAGGCACTGATACAGAGCATCACAGAAGGGAGAGGTTTGATAGAAAAAAAAAAAAATGCTCAGATGCTGTTGGAAGGAACAGAAGGGGTTCTTCAGGCAAGACAGACCCAGATTATTTGTGATGGAAGCAGCTGAGAGGTGAGGAGAAATGGGGCCACCTGGGGTCCGGGAGCCAGGAACAGTTCTTAAGGGAGTTTTAAAAAATACTCTTTGGTGAAAAGCCAGTAGAAGAAAGAATAAGGAATCTGCAAATTGCTGTCACCAAATGGCTTTTCGAGGGAGGGTAGGGGAGATTTTCCTAATGAATACTGACTCTGCTTCTGCCCACTCCCGCTTCTGCCCACTCCCCCAGCACACAGGTAACGCTTCTGCTCTCTCCTCGCAGATCTGATGAGATTTTCTGACCGTGGGGCGGCCATCAACACTGAGAAGCGTTTTCCATGTGAATTTTGTGGTCGGGCGTTTTCCCAGGGCTCTGAGTGGGAAAGGCACGTGCTGAGACACGGCATGTAAGTCCCTCGAAGGCCTTTGCCCAGCGTGCAAGGTGGCAGTTTCCCCAACAATCCGTAGACCCCCACTCTGTGTCCCGTTTCCGGGCATGGGAGGAGAGGCAGTTGTAACGAACTGGGTTTCTCTCTTTCCGCTGGTTTTGTAAAACGGTCCACCCAGACACAAGGCAAAGGAGGAAAAGATCATCTTTACGAATGACAGATCCCGATCAAGCCCTCGTGTAGAAGTTTAGCGCTTTCTCCAGCCCGGGCCCCATCAGCTTTCATTAGCATGACATTCTCTGATAGAGCGTGGACCGGAGTCCAAAGATCTGGCTTCTGTTCCTGCCTCTGTGATGATTCATTCCCCGAGTGGCCTTGAACCTTCCCACGCACCTCTCGGTGCCTTCAATGCTCTGCCTCGGGGACAGAGCCCGCTTCTGCCTGCCTCCCAGGTAGGTGGGAGCACACCTGTCAAACTCTTATAAAACCCTTGAACATAAAATTGTCCCCTAGACAAGGCATTTAGAGCCCCGCAGACACTGGGAGAGCCTAGGAGGTGGTTCTTTCAGCAGAACATGCCCAGAGACAAGAAGCATCTGAACTTCAGAGGCTATAAATAAGCCTCCCCAAACATGGGTCCCACCGTCAGTTTTTTGCTTTTTGTTTGTTTCTATGATTTACTTTTGGACCTGCCATTCAATCCCAAGTTGCTCTTTTAGTCCTAATAAATATAGCACATCTCCAAGCTTCTAGGTTCCTCTGATGAATCTGAGCATGAGATCATCCCTGCCGTTACCATTTAGGACTTATCCTGTTCCCAGTAGAGGAAGGAATGTAAAATAATGATGTCAATCTGGAAACGAAGCGTGGTGTCGTCCAAATACAGTATTGCTAATGCATGTTTTTATAGGTTCAGCTCTTTAATAAGATACCAGAAACTTATGACCTAAGCATTTACAGGTAGCAAGCATAAATCTCTCACAATTTAGTCATAGGTCTGTGACATTTGTTCAAGGGAGACCCCCAAGGCCTTTTTTAGGATCAGGAAAATAAGGATAGGAGTGTTTTTGTTTAATTTAAAAATATGTATGTGTATCTATACTCATCTGTCTCTGCCATCACTGTTTTTCCAGGGCGTTGAATGACACCAAGCAGGTGAGCAGAGAAGAAATCCACCTGAAAGATAGCATGGAGGACAGTATTAAGATGCCCTCTATAGAGGAAAAGGAAGCTGATGAAGCAATCGGGATAGACTTTTCCTTAAAGAACGAAACAGTAGCCATCTGTGTCGTAGCTGCTGACAGATCTCTCCTGGAGAACGCAGAGGCCAAAAAAGAATAAGTGTTTGGTGAAATTCTTCATCACCCCTTACTTGAACCGTGATTGAAAAAAAAAGTGGGAGGGCCAGCTTGGGCTGTGAAGGTGGGGACAGAAAAGAGAAGACAGAACAAAGCTGCTTTTTAGGACTGAACAATCTATTTTCAAAGCACTGGTACCTGTGTGAGTGAGTATGTAAATTAAAGTTATTTAAATGGTTGGAACATGTGGCTCCTTTTCCATCACTACATCTTTCCTTCCGGATCTGCATCTTGGAAGTTTCGTTGTGTTGTGGAAGACGGAAGCACCTCCCCTGCACACGTGTGCGCTACGGTGGTCTTGGACAGTGTGTGGAAACAAGCTCCGCGACAGTAGAAGACTTCTCTTAGGGGAACAACTTTTTGACGCACAACTTTCGGTGCGTTTTTCTAGTTTTAATACCTTAAGCTTTTTCAAGACCTAACTGCAGCCGCTTTGGGAAAAAACAAACAGAAAAAAACAAAAAAAAACAAAAAAAACACAAAAACAGAAAATGAAAAAAACTGCTTTGCATAAAACAGTCACCTGTTTCCTAGTACCTCAAACTTAACCAAGGGAATTCTCTGCATTTGTCAGTACTACCTGTCGTCATTGTGGTTAAATGTAGAGAGAACTGCTGGGCAAGATGGTGAATGGAGAAAAAAAAAAAAAAAGAGTTTTAAAGAAAGGAACACAAATTGTGCTTAAAATCCCCATGTGGGTTTTATTTCTTAAAATACTGTGATTTTTTTAATTATTTTAGTAAAAAACAAAACAAAAAAAAGAAACAGACTTTAATTATTAGATAAATGTTTGTGAATTGTCATCCTTTATTCCAGGTAAGCTGTTTATTAGTGTTCAACTATAATTTAGAATTTGATAGTTTTCATGTGAACTAATTTTAAGGTGACTGTGGAATTTTGTTTGCCACATGTTTATTTTCTATCAATTTGAGTGTTACAAACACAGCACAATTCAGTTTTTCATATACATTTTTGTGTGTGTGTTGTTATTGTTGTTTTGATTTGGGGGCAAGGGAGATTTTGTTTTTTGTGAATAGGAACATTTTTATTTTAAACACGGAAATAGCAAAGACGTTAACCTGTTTTTTTTTTTTTTTTAATTTAACTAAAGAACCAAACTTTTCGGCACAGCTATGCAGCTTGTGGGCCAGACGAGGAAGTCCTCTTCACCCTTTTGTTGCTGTCAAATGTACACATTCTCTGTCTCACAGGAATAATTTCTGTTAGGATGGGCTGGGCTTTTGTGTGTGATTTTTAAAATCTGTGTTGTTTTTGTTTGCCTTGTGGGTTTTTTTTTTTCCCAGAGGTGGGGGAGGGGAGGGTTCTCATTTATTTTGCAGGACAAGGGGATGTGCTCGAATCCCATCCCTTTGGTGAGAGTGTTCGAGAAATACTTATATCCTACAAGGAGCCTGGAGAACTACTTTTTTTTTTTTTTTTTTAAATCTAGCTGCCAGCTGCTCTGTTTCCCCATATTAGCTTTTTCAGGAGGGAGCAGCTTAGACTAAATCTAAGTCTACATTTATAATACGTTCTGATTGTGAACAAAGGGTTTCGTTCCAAAAAGTAGAACTTTCCTTGAAGCCTAGGTTTTAGAAGCCTGTGTGCATGTGTGCTGGGCAGTGAGTGAGTGAGTGCGTGCGTGCGTGCGTGCCTGCGTGCGTGCGTGTGTGTGTATGAGTCCTTTGGTTTTCATGTTTTTTTGTTTTTCTTTTAACTTGGAAGGGTTGGGGGCGGGGGGGAGGGTGAAAGGGAAGGGGAATTGCTGAGATGACAGTGTCCCACACAGCTTCAAATAAAATCCATGGAAAGATATTGCATTTGTGGAATAAGTGCTTACTTGAAAAGCATGTTCTTCTTTTATTTTCTTGCTGTTTAGAATTTTTATTTGTTGGGCGTTTGTTTTAATTTAAATTTTTTTTTTTTAGGGATGGGGGCCATCATGTGGAAACCAGAAAATGGGGAAAGTGTGAACTATCTAGACAAAGATTCATTTTGTGTCCATATTTGTTTTTGATTGGCCTCATTTCAAATGTACTAAACAGTTCCATACCTGGATTGGGTGTTTGTAATGGTTACCAAAAAAGGAAAAAAAAAAAAAAAAAGGAAAGAAAAAAGAAAAAAAAAAGAAAATAATTGTGACATGCTTTTATCACTACTTTATTTTTCAAATAACATGTAAATATTGTAATCCATTGGATTTTGTTTTGCTAACCTGTTAATAAAAATATGGGACCATTATCCTTTTAACAAGGCTAGAATGTCATTTTTTTTTTCTTTTTTCAAACATATACCTGATATTTTGTGGCCGCACATTTTGGATGCATTATTATAATTCTGTTGACTGTAATGACATAGAATTTACAACATCTTTTTTTGTTTGTTTAATTTATACAGAGGACATTTTTTTTTCAGAGCTTGAGAGAAGAAAATAAATAGCAAATGATAACCTATTGACTCCAATAATCAGTGTTTCCCAGTACTTGATAAAAGATAGGGAGATCCTGAGTTCTTGAAGCCAAGGGTTTTAAAAAACAACAAAAAAAACACACAAGTAGGTTATTCAAGTTGTTTGCAACATACATTTTGTAATGAAATGTGAGAAATTAATAAAGAATTTTTTCACATGTGTCTCTGTGCATCTGTTGTAAATCATTTATAGATATGACTACAGATATGAACTATAGAAAATACATACACTTGTCTTTCAATGCATGCACAGGAGAGCGATTTCAAGCCATTGAATCTGCACCGTAATGGAAAGCAAAGGTAACATTAAGGTGAGGTATGAGCTGGGATTTGAAAATGTTAATATTTCTGCATCAGATATTTATCACCAACTGGGGGAGTTTCATGGAGGGAATGTTTTCTGTCAAAAATGGGAATCAAAGTAGTGTATGAAGCTTCAGATGGAGGAAATGCCAGTGATTAAACATCATCTGGGGACCCTAAATTCATGAGCACAGTTATCTTACAGTAACTGCAAGTCACAAGGTACAACCACTGCTACAAACTATCTTACTGTGCATCCTGCACCAGTAATTATCATCATGTATTCTTTGAGCTACCTTGTTATAAATCAAAGAAAAAATTAATAGTCATGAAACCTAGAAGAGAAATATCAACACTGCTGATTCTCATGTTGCAACAGAAGAAAGGCTGGGGGAAAAATGTAATTGTAAGGTATACATGTAAGGATAACCTGACCCCCTTGCTGTACAGTGGGAAAAAAATAATAATAAATAATTTAAAAAAAATAAAAACACTGCTGATTTTTAAACTCAAGAACTGCTTTATACTGTCTGCCTTCACCAGTGTTTAGAGAAGAAGGGCTCACATCCAGAGCCCACTCTAAAAACTTGGTTCTCTTCTTTGTCTTTTTTATCTTCTTTATAAAAGAAAGATTTTAAGAGTCTTATAAAAGTGTATAAAACACAACTAGAGAAAACAAAGATAAATCAAGACCCAAAGTGGAAAATGACTGAATAGCAAAATTGTATTAGAGAACTGGCAAAAATGCATGCCATGAGACCATACATAAGCTGCATATTTGGCTCTGAGCTTCCTGGGAGGCATGGCAAAAAGGCTTAATCAAAAATCACATTCTTAGTAACTTTATCATCGAAGGCTCAAGAGACATTCAACCTTTTCTAGAACTGCACGTTAAGAAGTTTCTTCTGTATGTTTTCCTAAAGGAAAGTAAGTGCCTATGATAAATCATGATAGAATGTGTATATGTACACATTCTTTTTAAAAAGTTATATAATAATATATATATAACAACCACTTTGCTGTATAGTATAAATTAATACAACATTGTAAATCAACTATTTCAATTAAAAAAAAAGAAAGTGACATAATGGACTTCTCCATTGTGAAACAGCTATTCCTCTCTTATCGCCTCCATCAAATATTTCATGAACAATGTGTTTATTGAGTTCATATCTAATCCATACTCCCCCTTGGTTTTATGTAGAGAAGGTGGAATATACCGATAAACTAGTCATGATACGGACTTTAACAAGGCAATACTGGAGGCACAATAGAGGTTTCATCCTTATACAAATTCCCAGTGATGGTCACTGTGGATGCCCTTTCATCTAGTGGCTCAGGAATCTAAGTTTCTCACTGGATGTTGCTGCCATCCCAACACGTGAACCCTGGGGTCACTGCTGAGAGCTTGGACATGGTCTACCCGCCCAAATATCTCCTCCAGGAAGTAGCACACATCACTTCCAGTCTTGCTTCAGACTGGGCGAGACCTGGTTATACAACCCTACCCACCCACAAGGGTGCTGGAAAGTGTGTGGTCTTGTCCACCAGTGTGCCCAGGAAGGACTCATGAGCTGGCAGCCTCTACCACAATCAGGAATGCACAGACGTGTTGCTTTACAAACAGAAGGGGAGGTAGGAACCCTCTATTTGGAAAGCACTGGATTCTGGTCCCATTCCGCCATGCACTTAACCAATATTTTTGAGCAAACATTTGATGCCAACCACTAGGTAACCAACAAAAGCAGACATGGCACTTGTGTTCCGAGAGCTCCCAAACAGGACAGAGATGTGACGTGGGATGCTGGGCTTGCTCAACTGTTAGCCTCCTGTTCTGAAGGCTCTGCCCCCACCTCTGTTGATGCTGGCATCTCTGGGAAGAGAGAGTCTTGACTGTGAATGTGTCTTCTCTGTGTCTAAAAGCACGCTTTTGATTTAGGGAGGCGTATGAGCAACTGGCTACTTATATACATTTGCTGAGTTTTTGGCCCTAAACATAACAAAATTTACTAGAGGATGTGCTCTTTCCTTGCAACTATACACATTTCAGGGCCAAGGGTATGATAAGGGAAAGCACTATCACAGAGACCATAAGATGCTTCAAAGTATTGTATTCATCATCTCCTGGAAATAGTAGTGCCCCCCGACACACACCCCGGCCCCAAACACTCTGCCCTGTACCTGCAATCCCCTCTGCCTTCAGTATTGAACTCCTTTTCTTGACTGGGAATTACCTGTCCCTTTAAGACTCAGCTTAAATGTAACTTCTGACAAAATGCCTTCCCTGACTTCCTACAAGTCACAGGATCTAGATGGTCACCCTGCTTATCCCCCCTCTTAATAAACATTTATTGAAAAGTCTTCGCTTCTCTTCCCCACCACCCCACTCCGACTCAGCCTTAAGTCTCTGAGACACATTGCTGTCAGATGCAGCTAGCCTTTTTAAATTCAAATATATTCCTGTTGATAGCAAGTGTTAGTTCTCATCTGATTTGGCATCAATGTTCCATTTTCTTTCAGAGCTTGAGATTGCTTTTTTAAATATCTAAGTAAAAATATGCAGCTTAGATGAAAAACGTCTTTGTCTAAAACTCTAGGCTCTCTGAGAAAACGTCAGAGAACTGACACCAGCATGTCCCCCTCAAGAGCTCCCTCTGGCCGTCCTCCTCGCTCGTCCACAGGTGAATAGCAAACGGATGGGGAGGTCCACTGGGTCTGAAGATTAGACATCAGTGGTGGCCAGCCATGGAGTGGGGGAGCAGAAGCCAGATTTGGCGGCGGCGGCGGTGGTGGTGATGGTGGTGGTGGGGATGCGTGCGTGGCAAATGGGGTAGATGACTATGTCAGATGCATACTGGCGGAAGCAGGCAGGCAAGGGTGGGGATGGGAGCTCAAGAGGCAGGTCTGAGGGAAGACTTTTTTTGGAACTTGAGAGATCTGGATGCCTTTGTCACACTGGAGGGAAGGCGTTGTGGCAGCTGCAGGGCAACTGACAAGCTACTCTCCTGGGATCCAGGGCACAGGAAAGCAACTGGCTTTGCAAAGAAGGGGTGCTCTTTCTCCCCTGAGAGGGGAAGTAAGAGGAAAGGGAATGTGCTCTATAGGCATTTGCAGGGAGGTGCAGGGGTCACTGAGTTCACACCGATAAACCTAGTCTGGGAGGTGGAATCCAAAGGGAGAGGTAGGGGCGCGTCAGCAGACAGGTTAAGATGCAGAGCTGCTCTTAAGGCCTGAGAGAAGAGACCTGCCTGAGTGCAGAGAAGCTGGACAGAACTGAAAACAGTTATTGTGTTCTTCATATGCCAGGAAAAGCTTGCTCAGAGGATCTGAGGGTCATAGATCGTTTACTAGGACGTCCCTTATAAGGCCCCACCCCCTGCCCCCAAGACACACACACAAACCACTGCCTAGTACACACACCACCACCACTGCCTAGTAAAGAAAGGAAATGGAGAGAGTCAGCTTTTGGAATCAGAAGGGGGCACTTCCTTTCCCCGCCTACTTAATGATCTGGCTTTTTGAATTCGGGGTGGAAAGCAAACTTGCCTTGTTTCTGTTCACAGTTTCTCTCTTGAGTTTGCTCCCAATTAATGAAGCGGCTTAGTTTGGTTTCCCTAACTGCATGCATGACTTCCAAAAACCACATCACAATGCAGGAGGAATGCAGCCTCTAGCAAGCTACAGTGGCTTCACCACATTGTTTAAAGAGCTGAGCAGGGGCAGCGCCACTGCCTCTGAAATCCATTTAAGATGTGTGAAAACATGAGATTGAAATGCTGACCTTTCCCTGAAGCTGAAAGAACCTACTCCAGGGGGCTGTCTGGAAGACTGCAGCTGCAGGCCTGGGCGCATCCGAGACTCCCCAGCCTCTGGCTCCCAGGAGCCTGTCCAGCTGGGAAGCCCTGCCTCTGTGTCCTCTGTTCCCAGTAGGGCATCAGCCTGAAGGCTGCTGGGCCTTTTGGGAGAGCAGACGCTGCTTAAGGAATGGTCATGGATGCCAGAAGGGGAGTGGGATCATCAAAGGACAAAGAGAGAAAAGAGGGAAACCTTATCTAAATTGTGTGGGTCCAGGTCTTCAGATTCAGGTCAAGGAAGAGACTCACTCAGGTGCCAAAATGTTCGAGGCATCACGGGGCAGGGCATTAGGCATAGAACTTGGAATTTGATTAACATGCCTAAATTTTCATCCTGTGAAATGAAAATTCACAGAATTTTGTGACTGAAGATGGTGGATAAATATAGCACAGCTGGCTGAGAGCAGAGTCTCCGTAGCCAGGCTGCCTTGGTTCAAATCCTGACTCTTTGACTTACTGTGTGGCCTTACACCTCGCTATGCCTCAATTTCCCCACCTGTGTAATCGGGAGTAAAAGTGCCTAGTCACGAGACAGGAAGGCAAGGGGCAGGACACAACCACTAAACAGAAGGGGTGCAGCTGTTAGGAAGTGATGAAAACCAGCTGGAACCAGCTGGAACCAAGGGAGCTTCGAGAACCGGTCATTGATGTTTAGTTCCTAAGACCTTCATTGTAACACTAAAAATCCTCCCCACCCCCACCCCTTACACCATGACAGGACCAAGGTAAAAAGTAGGCAGTGACCCAATTCCTGGGAAATCCCACCCTTCCCTGAAATAGCAAAAATAGCCCTCCCATGAGTTAGTGTATGAAATTACTCAGCCCATCAAAACCAGCAACACCATGCCACGGAGCCACTGTCACTTTCTGAGATTGGTCTGCATTCTGCCTATGGAGTGTGTATCTCTCCAAATATACTCACTTTCGCCTTCCTTTGGCTTACTCTTGAATTCTTTCCCATGCAAAGCCAAGGACCTTTGCTTGGCAGTCTGTCCTAAGGACTCCTGTGGGTCCCAGGACGTGACATTTCCCTCTCCTACAACATCTTCTGTGGCGACCACGAAGGGACATCATCAAAGGGCATCATCTGCATCCACCTGTTGGGCTGTGGCTCCCCTCTTCCACGGAGGGTGGCTGGGACTCCCAAGCTGTGAAGATCCAAGTAGCCCCTTAGGTGGTGGCTGATGCCACCCGCAGGACCTGGCAAAGACTAGCCCTCTGGCAGTGAAGGAGCCCACCACGCCTGAGGCTTTTCTCCGCTGGCTCTCTCTCCGTCTTTCCTACTTTCTGATTATATCACTCTATCTCTTTGGACCCAAGAAGATCCGTGAGACAACCACCTGAACTTCCAAATTAAGACTCTGGCAAATATTTGGCAGCTTGATTGGGTGCGTTTCCCCTCCGTGGTTCCTCAAGCCCCGATTCTGCTTCCCTACTCGTTCCTAGTCTCAGTCCAATTCCGGGACCCCGAATGGCAAATAGGGGGGCAAGGCAGTCCTCTAGGAGGTTGGTGGCCCAGTCTTCCCTGAGTACGTCTCGGGGCCCATGGCCTCATTGCACCCTTGTTTGGAAGTCACGAGTGGGCACGTCCCTTGCAGGGCTTGTGGGCTTATATTTCCTAGCCCCCTTTCTAATTCACAAAATCTGTCACCCTGGATTTTCCCCTCCTCCTCCTTCTCCCAAGTCCTCCTAACCTCCCAGACAGTCTACTAGTCCTCAAGCCCCCTTGCCAACTCTGCCAACAGGTTGTGTTGCCTCTGTCTCAGCGCTGTAGAGAGGTATCCCTCTTTAGGTCAAGACCTAAGATTACCCTGAGTTCTCAGCTGATTTTCAGCCCATTGGATGTGTGATCCAACATTGTTATGATAAACATCATCTGGGTCGCATCCAAAAGAGAACTTTTTCCTTGCATTGCTATCATCACATCACCCTGTGCTGCTCCAGCCCTACCCTTAGGCTCTGTCGATGCTTTTCTTCTTTTGCAGGATAATATAAATTATTTGCTTAGCTGATTCAGGGCCTCAGTCGCTTCCCTCCCTAGCTGAAGGATTTAGGCCTTGGGACTCAGGTCGCTTTCTCCTGCTGGCTTTTACTCCTCTTCTTAACGAACCTGGGGGGGGTCTCCTCAGCTCAGCAAACAGGCAGACATCAGGTGCACACATGGATCTCAATGTTACCTTCGCAAGATGAACAAGCCCAGGCCTCCCTGCTTAATTAAACACCTCTTCTACTGAATTCCCTACACTGGAGTCAGGGGTCATCAAGGATCAGGCCAATTATATTATCTCTTTAATGGCCATCAGTATTTAATTTTGCAACATCCCCTTGAGGGCATCCATCCACTGAAGTCTCTACCTGTGAACCCCCTTCTTATGTTTTGGGATGTCAGGGACACTGGGACAGTACCAGGGCAGGCGCTTTTCTATCCTTAACATTTGGTCAGGATCCATCAGACCCAATTCATCATCCTAATCAAAAATAGGGGTGGCTATAAGCACCCTGAAGGATGCCCCATTAGGATGCCTATTAGCTAACTCGGATAAATTTAGGCAGGATGGCTTAAGAAAAAAGAAATTAATTTTCTTTTGCAATACTTCTTGGCTCCAATACAAACTAGGAGACCAAGAACTCTGGCCAGAGGAGTTCCCGTTGTGGCGCAGTGGTTAATGAATCCGACTAGGAACCACGAGGTTGCGGGTTCGATCCCTGGCCTTGTTCAGCGGGTTGAGGATCCCGCATTGCCATGAGCTGTGGTGTAGGTCACAGACGCGGCTCGGATCCTGCGTTACTGTAGCTCTGGTGTAAGCCAGTGGCTATGGCTCCGATTAGACCCCTGGCCTGGGAATCTCTATATGCCACTGGAGCGGCCTTAGAAAAGGCAAAAAGACCAAAAAAAAAAAAAAAAAAAAGAACTCTGGCCAGAAAATGGGTTATTGAATTACAGTACCATCTTACCTCTGGACCTATTTTAAAAGTAAAAGGGAAGTCAAATGGGGGAAAGTCCCAAACATCCAAATGTTCTTGACCATATTCCAAGATTCAGATCTAAAACACTATTGCTGGGGGTGCTTGGCTCACACCCCTTTAAAGTGCCTTCTTCCCCCACAGGAACCCAATGTTTTAGAAAACCTGTTATGAGTCCACCTCTTTGAGCCACAACTATGAACTCCTACCATGCTCAATTCTAAGAGGGAGCAGTCTTCCAGACTGTCTGCCCCCAGTGCCCCATCTGGGCTGCTGAAAAATCCCACCACCTCATCCCCCCAGCCCTGTCCTGAATCCTCTGTTACCAGTGGTGAGTCCTGCCAGCTCCCTGATCTCAAACTCTGTCCCTAAAGGGAAGTGCTGTCTGGTGACCAAGGAGCAACCGGAGTCCATGTCCCTTTTCCTATGGCTGACCTGGCTACTTGCAAAGAGAAATTTGGACATTTTTCCTGAGAACCCTAGTCATTTCAGAGAGGAATTCACCTAGCTGACACTGTCCTATGACCTTACTTGGGGGGATGTACAGGTCCTCTTCTCTACCCACTGCCCCTTTGGAGAGAAAAGCAGCCTGGGGCAGCCTGAGCACACGCTGATGAACTGGCAGCCCCAAATCAAGGACATATAATCTATCTTATAGGAGGGGATGCAATTCCCAACCAAGAACTCCCACTGAGACTACCAACAGGGAGGTAGAGGGCTTGAACACAAGAACCACATGATTTGCCTCATAAAAGGGATGAAAAGGCATGTTGATAAGCCTGTTAATTAAAGTCAGAGGAGGAAAACGGGGAAAAGATGAGAACTTGCCCTCTTCCAGCACCGCCTGGTGGAAGCCTTTAGAAAGTAAACCAACATTACTCCTAACACCCCTGAAGGGCAAGTCCCAGTAAATATCCATTTTGTCTCTCAGTCTGCCCCAGACATTAGGAGAAAATTGCAGAAGGCAGCCATGGGGCCCTAAAACCCCCATGAATGAGCCCATGGACTTGACTTTTGGAGTATTTAACAATAGAAACAGAGTTGAGGATGCAAAAAGTATTTTAGGACAACAAGGAAAGACGCAATTACTGGCAGCCCAGCCCTGGCCCCTGTACCACCTCAGGGTTACAGCCCCCCTTCACACCTCCTTGCAAAAGCCCATGGCATGGGGGCAGGGGCAGGACCTAGAAAATCTAGATCAGAGCCTCTGCCCCACCAAGAAGGGCCTTGTTTTAAATGCGGCCAGGAGGGCCACTGGAAGGACAAATGCCCCCTGTATGGGAAAAGTCCACCAGAACCCTGCCCGATATACAAACAAGAGGCCCCTGGAAGCAAGACTGTGTGTAATCGCAAATGGGACTTGGGGCTCCCAAACCAATGATGGCCAAGAGGACCAAAGACCCTCCTTGGCTCCCAAAGGACACCTGGTCATTTCCCAAAGGAGCTTCATGTGGCAGGTAGGAAAGTTACTTTTTTTTACTAGATAGAGGGGCTGCCTACTTTGTACTGATTCCCATGGACCCGTGTCCTCCCAATGCTGTATAGTAGTGGGGACTGATGGACGGCCCAAAGCCAAATGATTCACCACCCTCCTCAGCGGCTTAGCTGGAAGTTGGACTTTTACACACCAGTGCCCCATCCCCTTGTTGAGGAGAGACTTTTCTCACCAAATTCCAGACAATAGTTCAATTTGGAGACACCTCCTCCGGCTCAGAGAAGGAACCCACGAGGAGAAATAACTGCTCTTGGCAATGGGAGCCTGTCTCAGTTACACATCAGAGGAGGTCTCCCTCCACCACATATTGTGTCTCAAGTAAACCCCTCTGTCTGGTACACTGAAGTTCCTGGCAGAGCTACTAATGCGCCCCCAGTTTAGTTTTCATTAAAACCCAAGGCTGATTACCAGTGGGAAAAATAGTACCTCTTCATGCTCAAGGCCCAACAAGGGATCCAGCTTTTAATAACCAAATTCTTAAAATATGAGCTGTGACAATCCTGCCAATCTCTGTGTGATATCCTCATTCTACCCATAGAAAAGTAAAGTGGAGAATAAAGGGTTTATTTAAGACCTGAGGGTTTTTAATGAGGCAGCAGTCCCTGTTCACCTGATCCATACACTATACTGACCCAAGGTCCAGGAAATGGAAACTAGTTTACAGTTCTAGACCAAAAGGAAACATTTTACATTCTCCCACGCCAAGATTCCCAACATCCCCTCTTAGCCTTTGAGTGGACAGACCCAGACACTGCAACGTTTCTCAGCTGCCCTGGACTGTGTTGCCACAGGGCTTCATGGATAGCCCCCACCTGTTTAGGAGTGCATCAGCAAAGGAATTAAGAGCATTAGAGTTGGTTGGTGGGTCTCTCCAGCAGTAGGCAGATGGTCTCCTAATTTCCAGTTCCACTAGGAAAGACTCAGATAAAAATGCCATTCAGGTCCTCAACTTTCTGGGTGAATGAGGATATCAAGTCTCTCCTCCCAAGGCCCAGATTTCCACCCAACAGGTTAAGTACCTGGGATATGGTTCACCCCTGGGACGAGGACTCTAGCCGAAAGGAAGCCATTGTAGCCCTCTGATCCCTTTAGACTAAGAGGCAACTGAGGGCCTTTGTGGGATGCAGGATTTTGTAGGATTTGGATACCTGGATTTGGGTTCATGCTAAAGCCCCTCTATGAGGCCCTAAAAGGAGGGGAACACAACAACAAACCCCCCAACTGGGATGAAAATTGCCAACAGGCATTCCTAGCTCTAAAACAAAAATTAGGGACTGCTCTAGGCCTCCCGAATTTAGAAAAACATTTTACCCTCTATATAGCTGAGAGACAAAGGGTAGCCCAGGGTGTCCTCACCCAAAAACTTGGGGACCTCCCTAGACCTATAGCTTATCTCTCAAAACAACTTGATCAGGTGGCCACCGGATGGTCAGGCTATCTTAGGATAGTGGCTACTGCTGCTCTGCTAGTAGAAGAGGCCAGTGAATTCACCTTGGGCAATCACTGGAAGTCCTAACTCCTCACCAGGCCCAAGGACTCCTAGAAGCAAAGGGATACTAATAGCTAATGGGTGGGCAATGACTTAAATACCAAGCCCTCCAACTTGACAACATAGGCATAACTCTTATAAGGTCAGCCAAGTCCTGAACCCAGGTATTCTAATGCCAGGCCCTCCCCCCCCCCCCCACCCCAAGTGACCCTTACTGTCTCCTGTGTGGAAACTATTGAACAAGTTTACTCCAATAGGATAGATTTTGAGGATGAGCCCCTAACCAATCCCAATGCAGAATGCTTTACTGATGGAAGCAATTTTTTACTCAAAGAGGGTAAGAAAGGCTGCAGACTTGGTTGAGTCCGGAGATCTACCCTCTTACACTTCCATCCCAAAGGCTGACTTGATGAGAGTACTCCAGCTAGGAAAGATATTAAGAATCAATATACACTGATTCCAAGCATGGATTCCTAGCGCCACATGCCCATGCTGCTATATGGAAAGAAAGGGGATGCCTAACAGCCAAAGGTCTCCTGTAGAACACCAGGCAGGAATTCTAACTCATAGAAGCATTTCAGCTTTTGAGGGACGCTGTAGTCACTCCCTGCAGGGGTCACCAAAGGGGCCACACCTCCCATATAAGGGGAACTTCCCTGGCAAACAAGGCTGCTAAGACTTCAGCCAAAGAACAGCGGGTCCTACAAGCTGCAGCTCTTAGACCCAACAGTCCCTCCTTCCCTGTGGTGTAATATTACAGGCCTGAAGAAAGTGAGGAGGCTAAAAAATGTGGGGCACTAAAATAGACCTCCCAGGGAGACTGACAAGAGATAACAAGCTTCTCATTTTGGGGGCCCAGCAATGGAAAATAATTAAGCACTTCCACAAATCTCCCCACTTAGGGTGGGACTCCCTTGACAAATTGGTTACTCAAGTGTTCTGGGTAAAGACGGTCCCCAACTGTTAAAAATGTCACCAACACTTGTGAAATTTGCGCACAACAACACAGGAAACCATCCCATACCTCCACCCCTAAACTGGCCCATACAACACTGAGTAACATATCCAGGGGAGGACTGGCCAATGGACTTGACCCCAGCATCCCCATGTGGTGAATGGAAATAAATACCCATTGGTATTCACAGACACCTTTATAGGGCAGACAGAAGCTTTCCCTACTAGGACTGAAAAGGAAATAGAAATACACAAAATTTCTGCTTGATGAGACAATTCCAAGCCTTGGGTTACCAAAAAGCCTACAGAGTGATAACAGACCCTCCTTTACTGCCAAGGTGACCCAACAAGTTTTTCCTAGAGGCCCCAAACCTAAGGCAAGGCAGAAAGAGCAAATCATGTTCTGAAAAGAATGCTTGCTAAGCTGTGCAAAAAGACTTCAGAAACCTGTGTCTCCCTCCTGCTTGTAGCCTTTCCATGGACCAAGATGGCTCCAAAGGGAATTTTAAAACGACCCATTTGAAATGACCCATGGGAGGCCCTTTTTGACTTCAGATCTCGTCTGATGAGAAAACCCACAAATTGGTCTCCCATATTGTTAGCCTGAGCCCAATAAGTTCAAAGGGCCCTCCAAGAATATGGAAACAAAGTGCTGCCCACCTCCCACAAGAAAGTCGAGGTCTCTGTCCAGTCAGGGGACTCTGTCCTATTAAAAATTTGGAAGGAAGGGTCCCCTGAAGACCAGCTACTACCAAAATGGAAGAGACCATATCAAGTGTTACTAAGTACCCCAACTGCTGTCAAGTTATGGGGAGTACTAGTTAGATACATTGGTCTATATCAAAACCTCTATCTTATAAATCCCAACAGGAATCAAAGGGGACCTACAGCTGCAAGCCCGTGGAAGACCTCAGGTACCTGTCTAAGAGAATGGAGGAGTGATTTCATATGGCCATGGTGGGTTGGCCTAGTAATCTTTGTACTTCTGGCTATCATGCTCTTGTTCTTCTGCTTTTCAGAAACCCCTCTCCCAGTAAACATCTTTTTTGCCTGTGCTGGGTCCAAGAGAAAAAAATATGGTAACATGATGTCAAAAATTATGATACTCCTAGTAGGACTCCTGATGATGTCATGGTTCTGACAATGTCATTCCCTGGGGAACGGGAAGATAATGCTTTAGTAAACATTTCTAAAATAGTCACCTGGGGGGAAAGACTAGTTAACTGTTGGGTCTACCATTAAAAACCCTGGCTTACAACAATCATTACAGATACAAATGGTACATACACAAAAAGAGCTTTACCAATTCAAATACATGGAAACACCTCCCCCTCCCAACATTGACATAAGGATGACAGACAAGACCCCCATCAGGCCCAATACCTTGCCTAAATTTATCTTTTTAAAAAAATGTGCCTTAAGAGTTCCCCTATGGCCCAGTGGCCTAAGGATCTGATGTTACTGCAGTGGCCTGAGTTGCTTCTGTGATCATTTGATCCCTAGCCCAGAAACTTTCACATGCCACAGGAGATAACAGCCGAAAACTTCCCTAATATGGGAAAAGAAACATTCAAGTTGAGGAAACACAGAGAATCCCATATGGGATAAACCCAAGGAGAAACACAGCAAAACTCATATTACTCAAACTGATTAAAATTAAAAACAAAGAAAAAAACATTAAAAGCCGCAAGGGAAAAGAAACAAATAACATAAAAGGGACCCCCCCCCCAATAAAGAGCTGATTTTTCAGCAGAAATTCTGCAAGATAGAAGGGAGTGTGAAGGTATATTTAAGGTGATAAAGGGGAGGAAACTAGAACCAAGAATACTCTATTCAGAAAGGCTCTCATTCAGAATTTTTTTTTTTTTTTGCTTTTTAGGGCTGCCCCTGCAGCATATGGAGGTTGCCAGGCTAGGGGTTGAATTAGAATTGTAGCCACTGGCCTACATCACAGCCACAGCAACGTCAGATCTGAGCTGGGCTGTGACCTACACCACAGCTCACAGCAATACCAGATCCTTAACCCATTGAGCAAGGTCAGGGATTGAACCTGCGTCCTCATGGATGCTAGTCAGATTCATTTACACTGAGCCACGACAGGAGTTCCTCATTCAGATTTGATGAAGTGATCAAAAGCTTTTTAGACAAGCAAAAGCTAAAAGAATTCAGCACCTCCAAACCAGATCTACAACTATTAAAGTAACTTCTCCATGCAGAAAAGGCCACAATTAAAAACAAGAAAATTATGTATGAGAAAGCTCAATGGTAAAGGAAAATATAAAAGTAGGAAATCACCAGTGACAAATATGATATCAAAACTAGCAAATGTGAGAAGAGGAGAGGACGAATGCAGAACATTGAACATGATCTTGAAATTTAGAGGCCAACAACCAAAAACAATTCCATACATATATAGACTGCTGTATCAAAATCCAAAGGGAACCACAAACCAAAAAAATGCAATAGATACACACATAAAAAAAAGCAAACAAATACAATGCTAAAGATGGCCAGCAAATAACAAGAGAATAGACTAAAAGAGGTAGGGAATAATAAAAATAAAAAAAGCCCTAAAATAACGAATCCAAAACAATTAAGAAAATGGCAAAAAATAATACATATCCATAATTATATTGAATGTAAATGGATTAAATGCTCCAACCAAAAGACACAGACTGGCTGAATGGATACAAAAACAAGACCCATATATATTCTGTTTATAAGAAACTCACTTTAGGAATTCCCATTGTGGCTCAATGGGTTAAGGACCGAACACTGTATCTGTAAGGTTGAGAGTTCAATCTCTGGCCTCCTCAGTGGGTTAAGGATCTGGCATTGACACAAGCTGTGGAATAGGTCACAGAGGCAGAGTGGATCTAGTGTTGCTGTGGTGTAGGCCTCAGCTGCAGCTCCAGTTCAACCCTAGCCCAGAAACTTCCATATGCCACAGGTGCAGCTGTAGAAAGAAAAATAAAAGGGAGATACCCACTTCAGACCTAAGGACACAGACAGAATGAAAGTGAGGAGATGGAAGAAGACATTATATATAAATGGAAATCAAAAGGAAGCTGTAGTAAAAATACTTATATCAGACAAAATAGATTTATAAAGACAGTCATGAGACAAAGGACACTACATAATGATCAAAGGATTGATCCAAGAAGAAGATATAGCAATTGTAAGTATATATGCACCCAACATAGGAGCACAATATATAAGGCAAATGCTAATAGCCATAAAAGAAGAAATGAACAGTAACACAATAATATTGGGAGACTTTAACATTCCACTTACACCAACAGACAGAGCATCCAGACATAAAATCAATAAGGAAATACAAGCCTTAATGACACATTAGACCAGACAGACTTAACTGATATTAATAGAACATTCCATTCAAAGGCAGCAGAATATACATTCCTCCCAAGTGTACATGAAACATTCTCCAGGATAAATCACATCTTCGGCCACAGATCAAGCCTTGGTAAATTTTTAAAAGTTGAAATTATATTAAGCATCTTTTCTGACCAATATGCTATGAAACTAGAGCTCAACTACGAGAAAAAAGAAAAAGAAAAAAAACTCCTGGAAGCTAAACAATATACTATTAAACAACCAACAGATCACTGAAGAAATCAAAGAGGAATTCAAATAATACTTAGAGACAAATGACAATGAAGAAACAATAATCCAATACCTAGGGGACACAGGAAATGCAGTTCTGAGAGGGTAATTTATAGCAATACATCTATATCTCAGAAAACAAGAAAAAAGTCTCAAAAATAAACAACCTAATCTTACACCTAAAGCAACTAGAGAAGGAAGAACAGACAAAGCCCAAGTAGTAGAAGGAAAGAAATAATAAAGATCAGAGTAAAACTAAATAAAATAGAGACAAAGAAAACAATAGGCAATATCAATGAAACTAAAAGCTGTTTCTTCAAAAAGACCAACAAAATTGATAAAACTTTAGCCAGACTCATCAAGAAAAAAGAGGGCACAACTCAATAAAACTAGAAATGAAAAAGGAGAAGTTACAACTGACATCACAGAAATACAAAAGATCATACAAGACTACTATAAGCAAATATATGCCAATAAAATGGACAACCTAGAATAAATGCACAGATTCTTACAAAGGTATAATCTACCAAGACTGAACTAGGAAGAAATTGGAAGTATGAATAGACCAATCATAAGTACTGAAATTGAAACTGTGATTTTAAAACTTCCAAAATAGGAGTTCCCGTCGTGGCGCAGTGGTTAACGAATCCGACTAGGAACCATGAGTTTGCGGGTTCGGTCCCTGGCCTTGCTCAGTGGGTTAACGATCCGGCGTTGCCGTGAGCTGTGGTGTAGGTTGCAGACGCGGCTCGGATCCCGCGTTGCTGTGGCTCTGGCGTAGGCCGGTGGCTACAGCTCCGATTCAACCCCTACCCTGGGAACCTCCATATGCCTTGGGAGCAGCCCAAGAAATAGCAACAACAACAACAACAATAACAACAACAACAAAAGACAAAAAATAAAAAATAAAAAATAAAAAAAATAAAACTTCCAAAATACAGGAGTTCCCATTGTGGCTCAGTGATTAACAAACCTGACTAGTATCCATGAGGACACATGTTCAATCCCTGGCCTCACTCAGTGGGTTGAGTATCCAGGGTTGCTGTGAGCTGTGGTGCAGGTCGCAGACATGGCTCAGATCCTACATTGCTGTGGCTGTGGTGTAGGCCAGTGGCTATAGCTCTGATTTGACCCCTAGCTTGGGAATCTCCATATGCCATGGGTGTGGCCCTAAAAGACAAAAGACAAAAACAAAAAACAAAAAAACTTCCAGAAAAGAAAAGTCCAGGACCAGATGGCTTCACAGGCAAATTCTATCAAACATTCAGAGAAGAGTTAAAACCTATTCTTCTGAAACTCTTCCAAAAAATTGCAGAGGAAGGAACACTCCCAAGCTCATTCTATGAGGCCATCATCACCCTGATAACAAAACCAAACAAAGACATCATACACACACACAAAGAAAGAAAATTATAGACAAATATCACTGATGAACATAAATGCAAAGTCCTCAACAAAATGTTAGAAAACTGAATCCAACAATATTTTAAATGGATCATACACCATGATCAAGTGGGATTTATCCCAGGGATGAAAGGATCCCTCAATGTCTGCAAATCAATCATGTGATACATCACATAAACAAACTGAAGAATAAAAACCCATATGATCATCTCAATAAATGCATAAAAATCTTTTGACAAAATTCAACATCCATTTCTGGTAAAAACAAAAAACCCTACAGAAAGTGGACATAGGAGAACCTACCTGAACACAACAAAAGCCATATATGACAAACCCACAGCTAACATCATTCTCAACAATGAAAAACTGAAAGCATTTCCACTAAGATTAGGAACACAACGAGGATGTCCACTCTCAGCACTTTTATTCAACATAGTTTTGGAAGCCCTAGCCATGGCAATCAGAGAAGAAAAAGAAACAAAATGAATCCAAATTGGAAAAGAAGAAGTAAAATTATCACTGTTTGCAGATGACATGATACTATACATAGAAAATCCTAAATGCACTACCAGACAACTGTTAAAACTCATCAATGAATTTGGTAAACCTGCAAGATACAAAATTAATACACAGAAATTTATTACATTTTATTATACTAAGAATGAAAGATCATAAATAGAAATTAATGAAACAATCCCATTTACCATTGCATTAAAAAAATAAAATACCTAGAAATAAACCTATGTAAAGAAATGAAAGACCTGAACTCTGAAAACTATAAGATGCTAATGAAAGAAATCAAAGATGATACAAACAGATGGAAAGATATACAATGCTCTTAGATTAGAAGCATCAATATTGTCAAAATTACTGTACTACCTAAGGCAAACTACAGATAAAAGGCAAGCCCTATCAAATTACCAACGACATTCTTTGCAGAACTAGAATAAAACATTTTAAAATTTGTGTGGAAACATAAAAGACTCCCAAATAGCCAAAACAATGTTGAAAAAGAAAAACAAATGGGAGGATTCAGGCTCCCTGACTTCAGCCTATACTACAAAGCTACAGTCATCAAAACAGTATGGTACTTGCACAAAACCACAAATATGGATCAATGGAACAGGATAGAAAGCCCAAAAACAAACACAAGCCCCTATGGCCAACTAATCTATGACAAAGGAGGCAAGAATACACAGTGGAGAAAAGACAGTCTCTTCAATAATGGTGCTGGGAAACCTTGACAGCTATGTGTAAAGAATGAAATTAGAGCATTCTCTAACACTATACACAAAAATAAACTCAATATGGATTCAAGAACAAAATTTAAGGCCAAATACTATAAAACTCTTTAAAGGAAAATAAAGGTAGAATGTGCTTTGACATAAATTGCAGCAATATTTTGTTTGACCCACCACCTAGAATAATAAAAATAAAAACAAAAATAAACTAATGGGACCTAATTAAATTTAAAAGCTTTTTCCCAGCAAAGGGAACCATTAAAAAAATAAAAAGAGGAGTTCCTGTCATGGTGCAGCAGAAACGAATCTGACTAGGAACTGTGAAGTTGAGGATTGATACCTGGCCTTGCTCAGTGGGTTAAGGATCCCCCATTGTTGTAAGCTATGGTATGTGTTGTAGACACAGCTCAGATCTGGCATGGCTGAGCTGTGGCATAGGCCAGCAGCTGTAGCTCCGATTAGAGCCCCTAGCCTGGGAACCTCATGTGCTGCAAGTGGAGCCCTAAAAATAAAAGAAAAAGAAAACCCATAGAATGGGAGAAAATCTTTGCAATCAAAGTGACCAATAAGGGATTAACCTCTAAAATATACAAACATCTCATGCAAATATATATATATAACCAAACAAAAAATGGCAGGAAACCCAAATTGACATTTCTCCAAAGATGACAGACAGATGGCCAAAAAACACATGAAAAGATATTCAACATCATTAATTATTAGAGAACTGCAAGTCAAAACTACAGTGAGATATCACCTCACACCAGTTAGAATGGCCATCATCAAAAAGTCTACAAACAAAAAGTGTTGGAGAGAGTGTAGAGAAAAGGGAAACGTCCTAATTGTTTCTGGGAATGTAAATTGGTACAACCACTATGGAGAACAGTATGGAGATTCCTTAAAAACCTAAACATAGAACTACCATATCACTCCTAGGCATCTATCCAGAGAAAACCATAATTCAAAAAGATACATGCACCCCAATGTTCATTTTAGTGCAATGTTCAATAGACAAGACATGGAAGCAACCTAGATGTGCATCAACAAGGGAATGAATAAAGAAGATATGCTACAGGATTAAGATGGCAGAAAAGAAGGACTGGAACTCAACTTCTCTCCTAAAAACAACAAAATTGACAACTAAAGACTGAGCACTCTTCACCCAAATGGACTGGAAACCTTAAAAAAGATATCCTACTCCAGAAGACAAAGAGGAAGCCACATCAAGAGGTAGGAGGGGCAATTACATGATATAAGCAACCCCATACCTCCCGGGTGGGAAGCCCCACAGACTGGAAACTAACTGGTTCACAGAGATTCACTTACAGGAGTGAGAGTTCTGAGCCCCACATCAAACTCCCACATGTGGGGATCTGGCACAGGGAGAAAGAGCCCCTGGAGCATCTGGCTTGTGCACAGGAGCTCCACAGGACTCGGGGAAACAGAGACCCCATTCTTAAAAGACGCACACAGATTTTCACGTGCACTGGGTCCCAGGGCAAAGCAAAGTCTCCATAGAAATCTGGGTCAAGGAGTTCCCGTCGTGGCGCAGTGGTTAACGAATCTGACTAGGAACCATGAGGTTGCGGGTTCGGTCCCTGCCCTTGCTTAGTGGGTTAAGGATCTGGTGTTGCCGTGAGCTGTGGTATAGGCTGCAGACGCGGCCGGATCCCGCGTTGCTGTGGCTCTGGCGTAAGCCAGTGGCTACAGCTCCGATTGGACCCCTACCCTGGGAACCTCCATATGCCGCGGGAGCAGCCCAAAGAAACAGCAAAAAGACAAAAACAAAAACAAAAACAAAAACAAATCTGGGTCAAACCTGACTGCAGTTCTTAGAGGACCTCCTGGGAAAACAGGGTGGGGGGATGTGGCTTGTTGTGAGGGAAGGACAATGGAAGCAAAGCTCTTGGGAATATTCATCAGCTGCCTTTTTCTGGAGGTGGCCATTTTGGGAAAATCTGCCCCACCCATCAGGTCTTAGAAGCCCCAGGCCAGACAACAATCCAGGTGGGATCACAGCCCCGCCCATCAGTAAACAGGCTGCCTAAAGACTCCCCAGGCACCCAACTGCCCCTAATCTCACCCAGAGACAAAGCCCCACCCACCAGAGGGAGAGGAATCAGCTCCACCTACCAGTGGGCAGGCCTCAGTCCCTCCCAGCAGGAAGCCTACAGCAAGCCCACCCACCCCACCCCCCACACCAACTTCAGCCACAAGGAGGGCAGACACCAAAAGAGAGGCTACAACTCTATTATCTGTAAAAAGGTCACCACACCAAAACCCCATAAAAATGAAAAGACAGAGAACTATAACTCAGATGAAGGAGAAAGAAGAAACCTCAGGAAATCAGCCAAGTGATCAGGAGATTCTCAGCCTCCAGGAAAAAGACTTTAGACTGTTGATGCTGAAGATGATGCAAGACATTAGAAATAAACTGGAGGCAAAATGGGTAACTTACAGGAAACACTGTAAGCACTGTGCAAAGAGATACAAGATATAAAACTTAACCAAGAAGAGATGCAAAATACAATAACTGAAATAAAAAATTCACTAGAAGCAGCTAACAGCAGAATACAGGAGGCAGAAGAACAAATAAGCCAGGTGGAGGACAGATTAGTGGAAATTATGGATGCAGAACAGAAAAGAGAAAAATGATTGAAAACAAATGAAGAGAGTCTTAGAGAACTCTGGGACAACATTAAATGCACCCAACATCCATATTATAGGGGTGCCAGGAGGAGAAGAGAGAGAGAAGGGGGTAGAAAAAATATTCAAAGAGACAATAACTGAAAACTTCCCTAACATGGGAAAGGAACCACTCACTCAAATCCAGGAAGTGCAAAGAGTACCATATAAAATAAACCCAAGGAGGAACACCCCGAGACACATATTAATCGAACTGATCAAAATTAAAGACAAAGAGAAAATACTGAAAGCAGCTAGTGAAAAGAAACAAATAATATACAAGGGAACCCCAATAAGGTTATCAGAAGATTTTTCAGCAGAAACTCTGCAGGCCAGAAGGGAGTGATGTGATATACTTAATGTGATGAAAGGAAAAAAACCTCGTACCAAAAAAAAAACAACCCCATCAAAAAATGGGCAGAAGATCGAAACAGACAATTCTCCAAAGAAGACATATGGATGGGCAAAAAACACATGAAAAGATGTTCAACATCACTCATTATTAGAGAAATGCACATCAAAACCACTATGACGTACCACCTTACACCAGCCAGAATGGCCATCATCCAAAAGTCTACAAAGGGTAAGTGCTGGAGAGGGTGTGGAGAAAAAGGAACCCTGTTACACTGTTGGTGGGATTGTAAATTGGTGCAACCACTGTGGAAAACAGAATGCAGATTCCTCAGAAAACTAAAAATAGAACTACCATTTGATCCAGCAATCCCATGCCTGGGCATCTATCCAGAGAAAACCATGACTTGCAAAGACACATGTACTCCAATGTTCATTGCAGCACTATTTTCAATAGCCAAGACATGGAAACAACCTAAATGTCCATCAACAGAGGAGTGGATCAAGAAGATGTAGTACATATACACAATGAAATATTACTCAGGGAGTTCCCGTTGTGGCGCAGTGGTTAACGAATCCGACTAGGAACCATGAGTTTGCGGGCTCGGTCCCTGGCCTTGCTCAGTGGGTTAACGATCCGGCGTTGCCGTGAGCTGTGGTGTAGGTTGCAGACGCGTTGCTGTGGCTCTGGCATAGGCTGGTGGCTATAGCTCCGATTCAACCCCTAGCCTGGGAACCTCCATATGCCTCGGGAGCGGCCCAAGAAATAGCAACAACAACAACAACAACAACAACAAAAAAGACAAAAAACAAAAAAAAAAGAAAGAAAGAAAGAAAGAAAGAAATATTACTCAGCTATTAAAAGGAACAAAATACCGGCATTTTTAGCAACATGGATGGACCTAGAAATTATCATGCTAAGTGAAATCAGCCATACAATGAGACACCAACATCAAATGCTTTCACTGACATGTGGAAGCTGAGAAAAGGACAGAATGAACTTTGCAGAACAGATATTGACTCACAGATTTTGGAAAACACATGGTTTCCAAAGGAGACAGTTCGGGGTGGTGGGGGGATGTGCTGGGGTTGTGGGATGGAAATCCTATAAAATTGGATTGTGATGATCACTATTTAAATGTAATAAATTCATTGAGTAATAAAAAAAAGATATGGTACAATTAAATAGTATTCACCCATACAAAAGAACGAAATAATGACATTTGCAGCAAGGTGGATAGACCTAGAACTTATCATAAGTCAGAGAAATATCATATGTAGAATCTAAAAAAAATGACATGAAAGAACTTATTTGTAAAACAGAAACAAACTTAAGAGATTTCAAAACCAAACTTATGGTAACCATAGTTGAAACTCTTGTGGGGGAGGGAAGAATTGGGAGAATGGGAATAGCATATATACGACTGTATAAAATAGATGACTAATAGGAACCTACTGTACAGCACAGGAAAACCTACTAAACAGTTTGTAATAAACTATGTGGGAAAAAAATAATAGATATATTTATATGTGTGATTGATTCAGCTGTACACCTGAAACTAATACAACATTGTAAGTCACTTATACTCCAATAAACTTAATTTTTTAAAAAATGGCTTAAAAATTTGACTTCTATAACTTTTCCATTAATAATGGCTACTTTTGCCATCCAGAAAACCAGTCATGCTTCCAATGCCACCAGACCTCTAATGATTCTTTTGGCTCTCGTGAGCCTCTCTGTAACACTCCCTGACCACTGGGTGGTAACACTGCCTCAGTGTTTTACAACCAGGACCCCAAACTCCATTCCCCTTAATGCCCCCACTCTGTGGGCTTATAATGAAATTCAGGTCAATATTACCTATGGGATAGGGGCAGAATGAAATAAAAATTGGGCTAAAAATTGTCAGCCCTATAGAACCAGTGAGTAATACCCTCTTACATCATCATCTTCTCTAAGTCAAGGGTATGGAATACTCCTGGACTTAACTTATACTAATGGGCCCTTGTCCCCACACTTTGTTCACAACTTGTCACTTTCATGGATTAAGAAGGCTGCTTCCTTGTTAAATTCTTCTGTTCCCAGAGCTCTTACTTTAAGATATGTCAGGATATGTAGCACTCCCCAGAATGGGGGATCAAAGACAAGGGCACCCCAAGAAAAATATGGTCCCTGTATAAATGCTCATCTTATATCAATAATGTGTGGCACAAAGGAGCCTGTACATTAGGACACTTGGTACCATTCATAATCACAATATATAATAATACTCAATATCATCCCAAGAGGGCCATTGATTAATATAGGCAGGAATAGGTCTGGCAGGGGGATTGACAGCCCCATGAGGAGCTTTGCAAACCACGAGGATGCCCTAGAAAATTTCAGCAGCACTTTAGAGAGCCTAACCCTGACCACTGGAACTGCCCTAAACAGACTTTCTTTTCTTTCTTTAGAGCCCTACCTGCAGCATATGAAAGTTCCCAGGCTAGGAGCTGAAGTGGAGCTGGAGCTGTGACTGCAACCCATACCATCACTCATGGCAACATCAGATCCTTAACCTACTGAGTGAAGCCGGGGATCGAACATGAGTCCTTATGGATGCTAGCTGGGTTTGTTACTGCTGAGCCACAATGGGATCTCTGACTTTCAATTTCTTTGACCTCACTGGCTAGTGTGGCCATGGACAATAGATTGGCCTTGGATTACTTGCTGGCTGAGCAGGGTAGCATCTGTGCAGTCATAAACAAAACCTGCTGAACCTATGTTAATAATTTGGGCCAGATGGAGATGGACATCAAGAAGATTTAGAACAAGCATCATGGTTACACCTCTGCAACCAGAAGTCAGATGCTAGTGCCATCTGGTCCACCAAGAAGAGCCGCCTCCCTAGCCTTACATGGTTCGTATCCCTTCGGGGCCCACGCCTGGTCACACTCCTACTCCTGCCTCTTTAACCTCTTGGTAAAGTTCGTGTCATCCAGGTTACAACAGTTCCATGTCAAAATGATGGCTATGCAAGGATTCCAGCCCGTACCACCCCCCAACTTGAAATAAGAAGCTATCCTTCCCCTGGGACCCTAGACAGGCATTCAGAGCTTTGAATCCCCAACAGGCAGGGTCAACGCCCCTGCCTAGCCCTAAAGCAACTACACAAGATTGTCCATCACCCCTCTGCTTCCCTTAAGTACAGGGGAGTAAAATCTCTGAGTGGGGGATGAGACAGGAGGGCAAGGGGCAGGACACAAATGCTAGATCAATAAAGGGGCACAGCTGTTAGGATGTGATGAAAACAAGCTGGAACTGTCTGAAACCTAGGTGGATTTGAAAATAGTTTGGTCATTGACTTTCACCTCCTTATACCTGCATTGTAACACTAAAAATCCCTCCCACTTATGCCAGGACAATTCCAAGGTGGAACATAAATGGCCAAAAAGTGGGCAATGGCCCAGTTCCTGGGAAATCACCACCCTTCTCTGAGATAGCAAGAATATTCCTCCCACTTGTTAGGGTATGAGGTTACTCAACCCATCAAAACAAACAACCCATGTCCTGGGGCCCCTCAGTTTCTGAGAAGGTCTATGTTCTGCCTATAGAGTGTGTCTCTCTCTAAATACACTCACTTTAACTTTTCTTTGGCTCTCTCTTGAATTCTTTCCTTCATGGAGCCAAGGACCCTCACTTGGCAGTCTGTCCTAAGTACTCCTGCAGGTCCTAGGATAAGGCATTTCCTTCTCCCACAGCATTCATATACCTGTTACAAGGATTTAATATGTAAAGCACTTAGTGCCTCTCCTATGGTCTGTGCCCAACTTAAGTAATCCATCATCACCCTCATCATTGTGGCTAATTCTCTAATGACTCAGGATCTTTGTTTCCCCTGGAGAAGAGACAATGTCATCTCCCTCTTAGAGTGGCCTGAGATCAAAGTAGGTAAGAGAATGGGATGTG
Organism: Phacochoerus africanus; assembly: GCF_016906955.1. Classification (NCBI taxonomy): domain Eukaryota; kingdom Metazoa; phylum Chordata; class Mammalia; order Artiodactyla; family Suidae; genus Phacochoerus; species Phacochoerus africanus. The sequence goes on from NC_062545.1 coordinate 250,183,415, forward strand.
AACAATCCATGGTAAGTCCCTGATATGTGGTCACTGAATCTGCATCTAGTGATTTTCCTCTTGCTGAGCCCTGCAGAAATGCTAAGGCCTTGGGTTCTTCAGGCATAATATACAGCAATCAGAAGATACGGAGCTCAAATATGGGGTTAAACAAAGCTGGATTTGAGCTCCAGGTCCTCTTTGCTTTGAAAGCTTGGACAGGTGTTTGGCCTTTCTATTCTTCATAGAATGGAGGATAATAGTATCTACTGTGAAACTGCAGTGAGATAAGCAGACTGTGGATTAGAGGAGCACCACAGACTGCAAGATGCATGCTTCTTGGGGCAGGTGCTCTTTGGCTTCCTGTTATATGTGCATGCCTATAAGTACACCTGCCCACAATGAGTGCTCAGTAAGTATTTGCAGCCTGACTACATGAGAGGTGAGGCAGACCCATCAGAACCAGGTGCTGAAAGGAGGCGTGGCCAAAGGGACCTCATGCTCTCACCAGAAGCTCAGCTGGGTCAGGCTGGTGTTCACATCCTCAAAGGCTTCATATCAGATAAGCAGGTGTCACTCTTGTAGAAGGGTCTTTTTACATTTCTTTTTCTTCTTTTTAGGGCCAAACCTGCGGCATATGGAATTTCCCGGGCTAGGGGTCAAATGGGAGCTGCAGCTGCTGGCCTACACCACAGTCACACCAGATCCCAGGCGCATCTGTAACTTACACAGCACCTTGTGGCAATGCTGGATCCTTAACCCGCTGAGCAAGGTCAGGAATCCAACCCGCATCTCACAGAGACAATGTCGGGTCCTTCACCCACTGAGCCACAATGGCAATCCCTGAGTCTCTTAAATTATTTAGTGCATTTATCTTCAAGTCTTCTAGAAACAAAAGTATTGTTCTGAAAAATGCTTCTTAGCAGGTGTTCAGAGGGCACTTCTAAATTTCAGCCATTCGCCCTATACCTCATCCCCTCCTGATCACCATGGCCAGAAAAACATCTTCTCCAGAACCCACGTGATAGTTACATTTTGGTGGAAGAAGCAAGAGATGTCTTCAGTTATTTTTTTTGTCTGTACCCATATGTGGAAGTTCCCAGGCCAGGGAGAGAAGATACACCACAGCTGTAACCAGAGCCACAGTGGTGACAACTCTATAGTCTTAACCTGCTGAGCCACCAGGAACCCCCCAATGTCTGGTTTCTATGAATTATCCTAAAGCAGTTACTCAGTCTGGCCAGAGACAGGGATATACAGTCACTGTCCAGAGGACTCTTGCTTATGAACCTGGCAAAGATGCTAGAAGATCCTAAGGGCATCTACATTACGAAGCCCTTGGAGATAAAGGTTCTGGGCCATTAAAGAATTAAAAACAGGGAGTTCCCGTCGTGGCGCAGTGGTTAACGAATCCGACTAGGAACCATGAGGTTGCGGGTTCGGTACCTGCCCTTGCTCAGTGGGTTAACGATCCGGCGTTGCCATGAGCTGTGGTGTAGGTCGCAGACGCGGCTCGGATCCCGCGTTGCTGTGGCTCTGGCGTGGGCCGGTGGCTACAGCTCCGATTAGACCCCTAGCCTGGGAACCTCAATATGCCACGGGAGCGGCCCAAAGAAATAGCAAAAAAAAAAAGACAAAAAAAAAGAATTAAAAACAACTGCAGCAATAATAATGCTGGTTCATATCAATTGAGCCCAGATTATGGGAGAGGCACTGGGCTAAACACTTTACATGTATAATTTTATTTAATCCTCATAAAAGGTATACAACTAGAGAAATGGCTTCTCTCTCCCCAGGATTTACTAACCAAGAAAACACTCTTAGGTCTTCAGGGAACCAATAAGCATGAGCATTAGAGGCCAAAACATTTGCTACTCCACAGCCTGTTGGTTGGAATTTTTTGAGGTTTCAATCTGAGCCTGTCTCAGGCTTACAGTACATGTCCTACTTCTAGTAAATTCCCACACATCCTCCAGGTCTGGGCTGACATGCCACCTCCTCAGGGAAGTGCTCTCCAGTCCCCAAGATGAGGTGAGGCTTCCCAGCCCAGTGCCTCTGCAGTCCTCAGGGCTGACTGAGACCACTGCACAGAAGACTCTGAATGAAAATATTCTGCTCACATGTGAGCCTCTCTCCCTGCACCGTAAGTGAGGACCATGTCTCACTGATTGGCTATGTCTCTAGTGCTTGGCTTTACGGCAACAACCAAGAAGGTTGATTCAGTCAGGATGACCTGCGCTGCAAGTAATAGAAAATCCCAGCGCAAACTCCAACGGGCTTAAACCATGCGGAAATGTTTAATTTCACAAAATTGGAAGTCCAGATTCTTGGTGGGGAACAGGTGCAGTAGGATCAGTGGTACATGATGTTATCCAGGCTTCCAGTCCTGATTCTTTTCTCTGACCGCCATCAATATCAGCTCCACCCTCGAGCCGGTTTCCCTTGTGGTCACAAGACAGCTTTCAGTGCTGCGTACTTTATTGTTCATGTGTAGCAGGGAAACCTCTTTTCAAGCATAGTCTATAAAAGTTTCTTGTAATCTGATTGGGTGAACGTAGGGTGGCCCCCACACACAGCCAGGGAATCACCATCATCTGATTGTCTTAGATTAATCATGGTTTCCATCTGGAATAGGAATGGGATGGGGAAAAAAGTCTGGGTTCAATTAGGAAGGAGGGAAGGAGGGGATGGATGTTGGCTATGCAGCCAGCAGTACCCCTTACATCTGTGCTAGATAATCATTTGGTGGGTGATATAATAAAAATGAAGAGCATGGCCTGGTGCTCTGAGGAGTTGTTCCCATGTGAAAGTCCACTGACCAAGTAGGCGGGGCTGAGGCTCTGGTGGTGGTTCTCGCCACCCTGGAACGTCCTTGGCTTTGGGGACTTTTGCTGATTGGGAAAACTGGGTCCTTTTCAGGCTGATGCTTCTGCTCCTCAGCAATCTTGCTCAGAGAGGACACTGGTAAACTTGTCCAGCCACGTGAAAACATGTCAAGCCTTTAGCAGGCAGTAGCCCTACCTCCCCATCGTAGACAGCTTCTTTAACCCTAGAGAGGTACTTATAGACCTGCTGTTCTTGTTTTCCTTATGGCCCAACCTCTTCAGCACTCATTAGCTTTCAAGATCCAGAAGTCTCTCTTTAGAGACAATTAAAGAATTATAGTCCTTCTTCCCAAGCCTGGGTCCTGTAATCTATCCAATCCGCTTCTCGGGGAGACGTGGAGGTTGGGGACAGATGGTAATAAAGGCCTTTGGGGGGAGTTCCCGTCGTGCTTCAGTGGCTAACGAATCTGACTAGGAACCATGAGGTTGTGGCTTCAATCCCTGGCCTTGCTCAATGGGTTGAGGATCCAGTGTTGCCCTGAGCTGTGGTGTAGGTCACAGACGTGGCTCGGATCCCGAGTTGCTGTGGCTCTGGTGTAGGCCGGCGGCTACAGTTCCAATTGGACACCTAGCCTGGGAACCTCTACATGCCACGGGAGCAGCCTGAGAAAAATGGCAAAAAGACCAAAACAACAACAACAAAAAAAAGGCCTTTGGGGTCAGATAGCCTGTCTTAGAACACTGCTTCCACTACTGACTCAGACTAAGACCACTGAACAATCACATACCCTCTCTGAGTCTTTTTCTCCTTTTCCACAGAGTCTGTTTTTCCTTTTCCTACTTCACAAAGTAGGGTCTTTATAAATAAAGCATTGTCTCCCCTAGCTCAAAAAACAGGCTTCTGAAAACTGCCAGAATAGAATTTGGGTTTGGGGAAATTAAGACCTTACAGAGGATTGGGGGCAACATCAGCAGTCAGCCTTTGAAAGGTCTCAGGAATTTATCTTTTAAATCTTTCCTAAAATAGAGTCTTAAAAAAAGAAAACGTTGGTGGCATTTAACACATTAAAACACGAATAACAAGTGCTATTCAATTAATTTCTATTTACCATCAATGACTTCTAAGAACATTTGCAACATCTCCCACGTCTTGAGTTTATAGGAAAATGCTGGAAAGTGAGATTGTAGGTAAGCAGATTCAGAGGAGTTTGCTGGGTTGCTTGTGTTTCAGGTCTCCATCCATAGACTCACTGTCTTCCTGGTGGTTTACTTGGGCTTTGTTTTCTTCTGTTCCCCAGAGACCCAGGCTCAAGCCACTGCAAAGAATAAACCCTAGGCACCATCTGTCTACACTAGGCCTGCTCCTCCCCTGGGCCTCTGAGTCTACAGGGAAACACTGCCACCCACCCAGCCACCCAGGGAGAAACCTGGGCATGGCCCTAACTCCTCCCTCACACAACCTTCCCAGGACCAGCTTAACACCCTTCAAAGAATCCATCTGCTTCCAGCCATATGCCTTCCAGGTGTGGTAGTTTAGCTTTCATTACTTATCAAGACCACTCCAGCCACTTATCTGCTTTCCTCCAGGCTATGCAAGGCAGTCAGGATGGAGGCAGATTCTGCCGCTTCCTTTCTTTAAACCTCTCTAACTCCATCTTCCCAGACCCCTGTCCCATGGACACCAGTCATAAAGAATACCATGAGCTCCCACCCCAATTATTGCCCACGCTCTGTGGGGGCTCCATGCCTTTCCACATGTAGCTCCAATTGTGAGAAACATTTCCCTCTACCTAACCCGAGCTAACTCATTTTTTATTTATTAAAAAAATTTTTTTTTGTCTTTTTGCCATTTTCTTAGGCCGCTCTCACGGCATATGGAGGTTCCCAGGCTAGGGGTTGAATCAGAGCTGTAGCTGCTGGCCTACACCAGAACCACAGCAAGGAGGGATCCAAGCCACGTCTGCGATCTACACCACAGCTCACGGCAACTCCGGATAGTTAACCCACTGAGCAAGGCCAGGGATCGAACCCAAAACCTCATGGTTCCTAGTTGGATTCGTTAACCCCTGAGCCACGACAGAAACTCCTGAGCTAACTCATCTTTGCCCTCAACTATTCAGCTCAGGTTTTTTGTTTTGTTTTTTTTTCTGGCCACACCCATGACATATGGAAGTTCCTGGGCCAGGAAATGAATCTGGGCTGCAGTTGCAGCAATGCCGGGTGCTTTAACCCACTGTGCTGGGCCAGGGATCAAACCCGCACCTCTACTGCAGTCAGGTTCTTAACCCACTGAGCCACAGCAGGAACTCCCACACAGCTCAGATTTTTTTTTTTTTTTTCTCTTTTTAGGACCACACCCGCAACATATGGAAGTTCTCAGGCCAGGGAGCAAATGAGAGCTGCAGCTGCCAACCTGCACTGTAGCTTGCAGCAAGGCCCGTTCCTTAGCCCAATGAGCGAGGGCAGAGATCAAACCTGAGTCCCACTATGTCGGGTTCTTAACCCGCTGAGCCACAACAGGAACTTCTCAGCTTAGAGTTAACCACTCTGTGCCTTGGTTTTTTTTTTAATTCTGTAAAATGATAATAACAGGACCTACATCACAGGTCATTGGAAGGAAGAAATGTGTTCATCCATGTAAAGCAAGAAGAATTGTGCCTGGCAGTTGGATAAATGTTTGCTATCATTATCCTTTCCAAGTAGCCTTGACCTTGAACCCTCCTCCCCAGATTATGTGCTTCCATACTGCCCACACTTCCCTCCTCATGACTGTGCAAAATGAACTCACATGGAGCCACTAGGCTTGTCATTCCTTGAGAGCGCCCCCAGGGTCATATTCATCTCTGTGCTCAGAGCAGGGCTTGGAGCACTGAAGGGACAGAGTGCATGTTAATTGAATGAATCAAGGTCCAAGCCAAGAAGCCCTTTAGCACTGCCTGAAAGTCATCCCAGAGGAGTTACAGAAACTTCCTCTCCCCAGGCTTCTGACAAAACATCCCCAGATGTCTGGGCTTCTGCCCCAGCACACACAGACCAGAGACGACCCCATCAACTTGCAGTGACATGACAGGTGGGGTTACTCTCTCCTTCACTTAAAAAAGGAAAAAAAAAAAATGAAGAGGAAAATGACTTAGTCATCACTGTCAAGCTTGGCAAATAAACACTGCTATTACACACTCCAGAACTCAAGGAGCCACACGTAATTAGGCACAGGTTCAATCAGCAGCAGTGCAAGTTAGGTGGGAGCGGCAGGGCAGGAGTGGCTCATTTGCACGCAGAAGAGATGGGGATGTTGATTTTCATGCAAACACTGTCTCTAAGATTCCCAATTAAATACGCACATTAATGTGCTTAAGGCCCTACCAAGGTGAGATGCTTTTTCTGAAAGAAGGAGCAGGGAAGCGGTGTGGATGTGTTTCTGGGTGGTGGTGGCAGGTTTATGATGACTTTATTGTTTTCTGATTATAAAAGTAATATATTTGCATTGTAAACACCTTGGAAAATATAACAATAAAGAAGAAAACCACTGCAATAATCTTATCATACACTTGGCCTTATCATCACTTTGATTTGCTCTGAATTCAGTAACTCAGTAGATGATCTCATCCAGTCTCAGGGCTTTAAGTGCTGTCTTTTTTGGGGGGGGGGGCGGGGCACACCTGAGGCTTATGAAAGTTCCCAGGCTAGGGGTGGAGTTGAGGCACAGCTACCAGCCTGCTGTAGCTTGTGGAAACACCAGATCCTTAACCCACTGAGTGAGGCCAGGGATCAAACCTACATCCTCATGAATGCTAGTTGGGTTCTTAACCCACCAAGCCACAACAGGAATGCTATCTTTATGCTCATAAGTCTCCAATTAATATCTCCAGTTCCATCCTCTCCACCAAGTTTCAGATTAGCTGTCAAGAGACAGAGCCCTACGGGTATTTAATAGCATCAGACTCTCAGTGCGGCCGTGAAACCGAGCAGGTCCTGTGGGGCTCTTGGGCAGCGAAGCCTTTCTGCATCCCTCATTTCTTGTTTTAGGAAGGAGACCTCATTCAGCCTCTAGGATCTTCTCTGAGTTCCCAAGGGAAGGTTCAAACAGTTGCCAGTCAGGGAAGGGAAGGGATGAAGAGATGGGGGAGGAGAAGTCAAGAAACAATAGTGCAGGAGTTCCTGTCGTGGCACAGCAGAAACGACACTGACTAGGAACCTTGAGGTTGCGGGTTCGATTCCTGGCCTCGCTCAGTGGGTTAAGGATCCGGCGTTGCTGTGACCTGTGGTGTCAGTTGCAGACACGGCTTGGATCTGGCATGGCTATGGCTGTGGTGTAGGCCAGCAACTACAGCTCCCATTAGACCCCTAGCCTGGGAACCTCCATATGCCTTGGGCGTGGCCCTAAAAAAAAAAAAAAGAAACAATAGTGCAGACTTGGGGCAGGGTCCTGGTTCCTCCATAAAGAATAAACCCCCAACAAATGAAAGATGTTATGAAGTATTCATTTCAGAAAGGAGGACCACCAGAACCAAACCTAGGGCCACTAAACACCAACTTCGACAAAGAAAAGCTTGCATCTACCCTGGTCCTTATCTGTGGCCCAATTTTCTACTCCCCAAACCTATAAAACCACATCCTATTCTCTCCCAAAGGAGGGGGCAGTCTTTAGGGTATTAGCCTGCCATGGCCTCCTTTGCCTGGCGAAACAATAAAGCTTTTTTTTTCTCCTTTGCCCCAAACTCTGTCTCCAAGTTTCTACTTGGCACTGATGGACAGAGGCCATGTTTCAGCAAGAGCCACAATAAACCTCTCCTAGAAAAACTCTCGTCCTTGGATCCTCCCCATATTAGCAAATGCCACTGTTACCCACCCAGCTGCTTAGGCTAAAAACTAGAAGTCACTTTCACCCACATTTAGTCCATCAGGAAGTCTTGTTGCCGAAACTCTGTCCACCAGTGCTGAATAGAATTAGGGAGAAAGAGTTTGGGGCGAAGGGAAAAAAATAGCTTTATTGCTTTGCCAGGCAAAGGAGGCCACAGCAGGCTAATACCCTAAAGACTGCCCTCCTTTGGGAGAGAATGCCAAGTGGTTTTATAGTTTTTGGAGGAGAAAATAGGGCTACAGATAAGGATCAGTATAGATTCAAGCTTCCATTTGTCTTCAAATTTGGTGTTTAGTGGCCTCAGGACTGGTTCTGGTGGTCTTCCTCTTTTGTTTTAATTTGTTGGGGGTTTTAGTCCCACAGAAGAACTCAGTGATTTCTAGAAATTATCACGCTAAGTGAAGTCAGCCATGCAATGAGACACCAACATCAAATGCTTTCACTGACATGTGGAATCTGAAAAAAGGTCAGACTGAACTTCTTTGCAGAACAGATGCTGACACACAGACATTGAAAAACTTATGGTCTCCGGAGGAGACCATTTGGGGGATGGGGGGATGTGCTTGGGTTATGGGATGGAAATCCTGTGAAACTGGATTGTTATGATCACTATACAACTACAGATGTGATAAATTCATTTGATTCATTAATAAAAAAATAAAGATAATGAGGTAAGCACACACACACAAAAAAAGCCCCAAAAAACTCAATGATATTGTTAAGTATATTCCTTGAAGAGGAACCAGGACCCTGCCCCAAGGCTGCGCTATTGTTTCTTGACAGCTCCTCCCTTATCTCTGCATCTCCTCCCTTCCCTGATTAGCAACTGTTTGAACCTGCCCTTTTGGAACTCAGGGAATGTCCTGGGGGTTGAAGTTTATTCCCTAAAAACAAAAAACGGGGACACTGAAAGGCTTGTGCTCCAGAGCCCCACAGGGCCCTGCTTGGTTTCAGTCTTAACTCTACCTCCAAAAAATATCCCCATTTCCTATACATCCTCCATCTCTATGGCCATTCCCCAAATGCAAGAGGTCAGCATTTGTTGCCTGAACTTTTTTAAGACCAGTCTCCTAACCTTTTTCCCTGCTTTCCCTATTCTTTGTACAGCAGTCAGAATAATATCTGGTTCCTTTCTTAAGCCTGATACCTAAATTAAAACATAAGTAATCTAAGGTCTGGATCATGTATGCATATGTACCCAAGTTGATTTACAGAAATTATCTCCTAATATCCACTGCACCAGCAGCATCTGAGTGTCTGGACTTTGGGATGGCACCCCCATCGTATCGCACACTTGGCCGAGAGCAGGCTTGGATGTTTTCACTGGTGTACATTTCTCTCTGCTACTGACTGAAGTGAGGCACAATACTAACTCAGGTAGAGTATAGGAGCATGGGTTTCCATGCATTCTTCGATATGGCCATTGATTAACATTTGTGGCTTAAGGGCTCCAGGGAGTAACATCCCCACAGGCCTTGTTTACTATAGGGAGTGTACCTATGCCTAGATGGCCTTTAATCCCTAATCCCCTGTGACTCAGTTTATGGGAAGAAAAGGGCAAAGAAACTATGGGATTTATGGGACATTTCCACCCCCTAAGACCCTTATTGGACAAGGACTGATATAGGTAATTGAGCAAAGCCAATAGGAGAAAACCACATCTTTCTGGACCCCATGTTGGCACCCCCCCCCCCCATCTTTAAAGAATAAAAACTCTTCTAGGACAAGAGAGACCAGGAGTTCTTCTCCCTACTCTCAGCAGCCCTGGGAGCTATCTATTTGCTTTCCTTTAATAAGGACTTTGCTTGTTTGATGCCTGTGTGTTTGTGGAGTTCATTCTCCGACTGTGCGAACAAGAGCCCCGATTCTGGTAACATCTTTCCAGCATCAGAAGCAACAATGATCGCTTTGATCATTTCATATCCATATGCCAGTATGAAATTTCAATCTATGGCACAAGTGAATCCAAAATATAATTTTACAGTTTTTCTCATAATTGAACTTAGTATTTTCTGGAACCCTGATATTGTCTAGTGGAGGAAACTCCAATCTATTTAATTCTAAATAAATTCAATCACTTAGGGATTTTCTCTGTCCCCTCAAGATTACACTCAGTCAATCTGGATTTTCTCCACCGCTTGCTTCTGCTCAGGACTCTAGATTTATCTAAATTGACAGAGGTAGCGGGATAGGGAGCAGCTTTATAGAATCCTAACCCCAGGCAGAAAAAGGGGAGGCAGATCTAATTTAGAACTGTCATCTGGCCTTGCTGGAATCTACTAAGAAGAATTTTGTGTTCTATGGTCTTTGGCTTACCCCACTTTTTTTTTCAGCTGAGCTGTCCCTTGCCTGCCATCTACTCTAGGTGTCAACTGGTCCAAGCAGCACATGTCTGACCCATTGTTAACAATTGCTAGACCCTGCTGGGGATGTAGGGAATTTTCAGACATTCCACCATGGCACAGAGGCCATGCAACACAGAGAGATGTCTTGGGTTCTCTGTGTCCTGCTGTCAGTCCATCTCCACTTCGGTCCACCTTGCTGCCTCTCTTGGCTTGCACTTGGGGAATTCTGCACAGGCCCCTTCTGAGGCTTCCCAAGCCTATCAAGCATTCTATTGAAGCAGCCTGGTCCCCAGGCTGAGCAACTGTAATCTGTTCCCTGTGGACAGATAACTTCAAGATAAAAGCTGCATCCTCCTTGGATAAAAGATATAGACCACCTATTTCTCATTCTTGAGGTCAAGGAGACCTCTGAAACTTTCTCCTTCAGGAGTCAGAGAAAGGAGGGGCTCCATAGTACATCCTGTCAACTTCCCAGAAACTCTTGTGCTACAATCCTCCTGGCTAAAAGATGCATGCACACACAGGAGAGGGCCATGAGTTAGGCCAAAGCCAGATGAAGCAAGATGATTGGTCAGAGGAAGCCCAGAAGGACTGCCTCCATACAAGCGATTTAAATGACCTCCAAAGCATGTGTCACTCTCTTCCTCTCTTGCTCTTGCTCTTTGTCTTTGCCTCTGTCTCTCTCTTCCTCTCCCCTCGCCCCACCCCCGGCCCAGAGCCTGCCTGTGCTTTCTTCCTTCCTATCTCTATCTCTCTATCCTCTCTTAATAAACCCTTATTTGCCTCACTACCCTCAGTCTCTTTGCAGAATTCTTTCTCTAAAGGGACAAGTTCTGGGGACCTACATCAAGTGATTAGGGTTCAGCATCCTCACCCCACAGCCACCCCAGAACACTATCAGCTCCTGGCCTGGGATTCAGCTCCAGGAGGAGGTTAGTGTTGTAAACGTGAAGATATGCTGCTGCTCAGATCCCTTTTAGTGGATGGACTTGATGGCCAGCTGTGGGGAATGAGTGCAGCCCACAGATGGTCTCCAGCTGTCAGCTCCTCTGAGATGCAGACAGCTAACCATCTCTCTCAAGCCTTCTCAGAACTTCTGATTTTGATGCCTGAGTAAGATGGAGATATAAAGGTCCAGCCATTCCACCCAACCTAGTGAGTAATATTTGCTCTAGGGCTTTGTCAGACTTGCATCTCAGTTCAACTTCTCCCTCTGCTAGTGCCACTTTCTTTCCCTTTCCTTTTTTGATGTTAATTCCTAATCAACATTTTGCACCCCAAACTTCATCTCAGAGTTTGCTTGTAGAGAACCCATCCTGGAACAATTGCTAGGCTGAGCCATGTGCAGGGGCCCCTCTCAGAAATACCCACTGCCAACTCTTTGGCTTCCCCTAGGACCCCTCTATCTCTGCACAGCTCCTGGTACCTCCATGACTCTATACAACTAGACCATGAACTTTTAAAATATTCGTATACGTTTTTATTTTTAGTATTTTTTTTTTTTTACAACTCAACAGCAAAAAAGCCAACCACCCAATGGAAAAATGGGCAAAAGACCTGAACAGACAATTCTCCAAAGATGTACAGATGACCAACAAGCACATGAAAAAATGTTCAACATCACTGATTATTAGAGAAATGCAAATCAAAACTACTATGAGGTAGGAGTTCCCATCATGGCTCAGTGGTTAACAAAACTGACTAGTATCCATGAGGATGTAGGTTTCATCCCTGGCCTTGCTCAGTGGGTTAAGGATCCAGCATTGCTATGAGCTGTGGTGTAGGTCGCAGACATGGCTCAGATCCCAAGTTGCTGTGGCTATGGCATAGGCCAGCAGCTATAGCTCCAATTGGGCCCCTAGCCTGAGAACCTCCATATGCCACAGGTGTGGACCTAAAATAGAAGACAAAGAAAACAAAAACAAAAACCCTACTATGAGGTACCACCAGTCAGAATGGCCATCATTAATAATTCCACAAAAAACACATGCTGGAGAGGGTGTTGAGAAAAGGGAACCCTCCTACGCTGTTGGTGGGAATGCAAGCTGGTACAGCCACTATGAAGATCAGTATGGAAGTACCTTAGAAAACTAAATATAGAACTACCATATGACCCAGCAATCCCACTCTTGGGCATACATCCAGACAAAACTTTCCTTGAAAAAGACACATGCACCTGCATATTCATTGCAGCACTATTCACAATAGCCAAGACATGGAAACCACCTAAATGTCCATTAACAGATGAATGGAGTAAGAAGATGTGGTATATATACACAATGGAATACTACTCGGCCATAAAAAAGAACAAAATAATGCCATTTGCAGCAACATTGATGGAACTACAGATTCTCATACTAAGTAAAGTAAGTCAGAAACAGAAAGACAAATACCATATGATCTAATTTATATCTGGAATATAATAAAAGGCACAAATGAACCTTTCCACAGAAAAGAAAATCATGGAATTGGGAGAACAGACTTGTGGTGGCCAAGGGGGAGGGGGAGGGAGGGAGAGGGACTGGGAATTAGGGGTTAATAGATGCAAACTATTGCCTTTGGAATGGATAAGCAATGAGATCCTGCTGTATAGCACTGGGAACTATATCTAGTCACTTGTGATGGAGCATGATAATGTGAGAAAAAGAATGTATATATGTATGTGTGACTGGGTCACCTTGCTGTACAGTAGAAAATTGACAGAACACTGTAAACCAGCAATGATGGAAAAAAAAATCATTTAAAAAGTATTTTTTTTAAGTATCACATAATCTCCCCAAAACCATTGTAAACATCATAGCACATGGCTTTTGGCACAAGAAATGCCACTTTTGAAATACAGAAACATTTTCTATCAACCTGTTTTCTTTGCCAGGACTTTGAAAAAGCTCTTTGAAACTCAAGATTGAGAATTGATGCCTTTGTTCTCTTTTGTTTGGCTGTAGCCTTCCTTCCTTGAGGCAATGAGCTTAGACTGCCCAAGATGCTGCCCCAAATGATAGAAAGTTCCCATGGTATCTGAGGAATGTGGAGGTCTGTGTGTGTGAAATATGTAAAATACTGGGGTTCACCCAAATCAAAAATCTTATGCTAGCTTATTTGCCAAATAACTATAGCCTTCTAAATGCCACTGAAAAATCAACTATAATAAAAAAAATTTTAAACTATAATAAAAAAAAATTTTTAAAACCACTGAAAACAGTTGGAGCTCAAGTCTGTGCTGGTTCTAAAACCCAGATGTGGGAGGTGAAGCCACAGTGAGGTGAGAGCTCTCTCAAATCATAACTGTCAATACTGAAAGTTAAAATATGATCTACCAAGAACTTGGAAATCAACTTTCTCTTCAAAAAAAAAAAAAAAATGCAAAGTCCCCTGACATAGAGCAGCACACCAAAGAATAGGGCTCTCTTTTATCTCAGTAGATGTATCAAAATTAAGAGTCCCAGAAGCAGTCTTAGGTTGTCTTTTTGTTTTGTTTATGGTTTTCTTTGCTGTAAAGACCTTATAGGTTTGATTAGGTCCCATTGTTTCTTTTTGTCTTTTGCCTTGGGAAAATGACCTAAGAAAACGTTGCTACAACTTATGTCAGATTTACTTTTTGCCTATGTTTTCTTTTAGGAGTTTTAAGGTGTCATGTCTTTAAGCCATTTTGAGTTTATTTTTATGTGTGGCATGAGGGAGTGTTCTAACTTCACTGGTTTACATGTAGCTGTCCAGTTTTCCCAGCACCACTTGCTGAAGAGACTGTCTTTTCTCCAGTGTGTATTCTCACCTTCTTTGTTGAAGATTAATTGACCTTAGGCATGTTGGTTTATTTAGGGCTTTTTTGTTCCACTGATCCATGTTTGTTTTTGTTGCAACACCATGCTATTTTGGTTACTGTAGTTTTGTAATATTGTCCGAAGTCTGGGAGGTTCATGCCTCCAGCTTTGTTCTTTTTCCTCAAGATTGCTTTGACAGTTCTGGGTCTTTTATGGTTCCATATAAACTTTAGGATTATGTGTTCTAAATTATCAATTATGTTATTTATTAAAGAACAATTATATGTTAGTTCTGTGAAAAATATCATGGAAACTTTTGACAGGGCTCACATTAAATCTGTAGATTGCTTTGGGTAGTATAGCCATTTTAACAATATTAATTTTTCCAATCCAAGAGCATAGGATATCTTTCCATTTCTTGGAATTGTCTTCAATTTCCTTTATCAATGTTTTACAGTTTTTGGTGTATAAGTCTTTCACCTCTCCTGCCAGATTTATTCCCAAGTATTTTTTTGATGTACTTTTAAAAGTGATTTTTTAACTTTTCTGATATTTCATTGTTAGTGTAAAGGAATGCAACAGATTTCTGTACGCTAATTTTGTAAGACAACCTATGGACTGGGAGAAAAAAATTCACAAACAATGCAGCCAGTAAGGGCTTAATTCCAAAATATACAAACCAACATTAAAAAAAAAAATCAATAAATGGGAGAAGGAGTTCCCGTCATGGCTCAGTGGTTAACGAATCCGACTGGGAACCATGAGGTTGTGGGTTCGATGCCCAGCCTCAATCAGTGGGTTAAGGATCTGGCGTTGCCATGAACTGTGATGTAGGTTGCAGATGAGGCTCAGATCTGGCATTGCTGTGGATCTGGCGTAGGCCAGCAGCTACAGCTCTGATTGGACCCCTAGCCTGGGAACCTCCATGTGCTGTGGGTACAGCCCTAGAAAAGATAAAAAGATGAAAATAAAAATTAAAAAAATAAATAAATAAATGGGAGAAGACCTAAATAGACATTTCACCAAAGAAGACACACAGATAGCCAACAGGCCCATGATGAGAAGATGCTCAACATCACTATTAGAGAAATGCAAATCCAAACTACAATAGGGTATCACCTCATACCAGTCAGAACAGTCATCAAAATGTTTATAAATAATAAATGCTGGAGATTGTGTGAAGAAAAAGGAAACCTCCTACATTGTTGGTGGGAATGTAAACTGGGGCAGCCACTATGGAGGAGTGTGAAGGTTCCTTAAAAAACTAAAAATAAAGTTACCATACGATCCAGCAATCCCACTCCTAGGCATACACCCAGAAAAGACGTAAACTCTCATTTGAAAAGATACATGTTCCCCAATGTCCTATTTCACTATTTACAAAAGCCAAGACATGGACGTAACCTAATTGCCAACTGACAAATGAATGGATAAAGATGAAAGGTATGTCTGTGTGTGTGTGCATGTGTGTATTACATACAAAAATACACACAGGAATATTACTCAGCCATAAAAAAGAATGAAATAATGCTGTTTGCAGTAACTTGGATAGACCTAGAGATTATCATACTGAGTGATGTAAGTAAGACAGAGAAAAATATCATATATCACTTATGTGGAATCTAGGAAAATGATACAAATGAACTTTTTTTACAAATATTTACAAAGAAAATTGTCTTATGGTTACCAAAGGGGAAAGGGGGTGGAGAGGGATAAATTAGGAGTTTGGGATTAAGATAAACACACTGCTAATATAAAACAAACAACGACCTACTGTATAGTACAGGGAACAATATTGAGTATCTTTCAATAACCTATAATAGAAAAGAATTTGAAACTGATTATACACATATTATTGCATATAATGTATAACTGAATCACTTTGCTGTATACCTGAAACTAACACAACACTGTAAATCAACTATACTTCAATAAAAAAAATTTTTAAAGAGTCCCATAAGCAGATATTGACAGTTCTATTGGAAAGTCTTTATTGATTGTGTAGGTTGACAAACGCAAAATGTTGACAGTATTCTGTTACAGTGGTGACCCTCACTCTGATCTCTGATGAGCCACACTCTGTTTATTGCCTCCCCTAGAAGCTGGGCTGGTCCTGTGACACGCTTCAATGAACAGGCTGCAGAGGAAGTGGTGATGTGTCAGTTTGGGGCAAAAGGCTTAGGAAGACCTATTAACTTCCACATTTGTACTCTTAGAAGCTCTGAGCTCCCAGGTCAGAGGACTAGCAACACTGCTGGAGAGACCTGATGGACAAGCCATGTGGAAAGAGAGGTCCTGAGATTGTACGAAAAGGGAGGAAGCTCATCCATCCCATCTGAGCCCAGCCCCCATCGATCTACCAAGGAAAAACTGCCACAAGAGTGACCTCAAGTCAGACCCGCAGAACTCCGCAGCTGAGCCCATTCTGTTTTGAAGAAGTATGAGAAAAAAATACAACTTTTTCTGTGTCAAGCCGTTGTAGTGGTTATTAAATATTCAATTCACCTTACTTTCTCTGTGCTAATCTCTGGATCATCCAACAGCCTTCTAACCCATTCCCGATCCCTGGCCCTCAACCCTGCCAAGCAGTTCTGACTTAAGGGAAAGAAAGCACTAGTAAAAGACTGGTGAAACTTTCCTCCTGGCTTGTAGACTGACTTCTCACTGTGTCCTCACATGACTTTTCCTCAATGTGTGCATGTAGAGAGACCAGAGCAAGCTCTCAGGTGGTGCTTCTTATAAGGACACTGATCCTACTGGATCGGGGCCTCACCCTTATGATCTCATCTAAACTTAATCACCCTCTTAGAGGCCCTGTTTCCATATACAACCACAATGGGGGTCAGGGCTTCAACATCCGAATTTTGTGAAGACAGAAACATCCAGTCTATAACAATGGATAAAGATACAGATCACTTAAGAAGCAGAGAGGAAGGGGTGGGGGTTCCTACTTAGTGGCCGTTATCTTCCATGACCTAGGATCATCTGTTCATGATGGGTGGGATCTGAAGATGATGGAGCTCAGAGGAAAGGCACACGTTTTAGAACAGAGCAAGGGAAGGGGAAGGCAGAGAGGATTGAGAACCCCATTCCAGCTGAAGGCGTAGCTGTGAAATGGAGCTAATCCAGAGCATAGCTAAGCACTTTAATTTGGGAGCCATCCATAGCTCCGGATGGATCAATGGTTCAGGAACAATAACAACAAAAAGAGCAGTGGATTTATCCCACGTAGGAGAGGAAGGTGTGTGTATCTAGAGGTTGAGGTTGGAATGAGTGGGTCCAATGTCCACAGGATCCAGCCTAGGTTAGGCAAGGAGCAAAAATGAAATGGGATCAGAAACATTGGGATGAAAGTAAAGAGAGGGCTTTGGAGAATCTGAAAAGTAGCATCTCATTTCACAAGGGCTCTTGAAGGTTAATGGTTGCATTTGCATCTCAACCTAACAAAGATGGTTCTGGTAGCTGCCTTGATTCCCTTTCAAACTCCATGCCTTTCTCCCTTAGGATGGACTGCCCAGCTTGCACACGCATCTGCTGGAGCACATTTGTTACAAAGCCATAGAGGTAATGAAAGATTTGTATGAAATTCTTATTTATAAAGACAGGCTCCTCAAGAGAGGACATTTTTTGAGAATTTCATCAAGTCAAAGAGACCCATTTCCTTAGCAGAAAGAGGTGATTAGTTGAGGTATTCATGATATAACTATCATATGTTGGTGGTGGGAAAATTCCCCCAGAATTGTCCCCAGTCATACCCATAACCTTGGCATAGTTTAGAGGTCACCAGCTCAGCCCCTCCTAGTGATGTGACCTTGGGCAAGTAAATCAACTTTCCTGAGCTTGTTGGCTCACCTTGAAAATAACTTCCCAGAGTTCCCGTCATGGCGCAGAGGAAGTGAATCCAACTAAGAACCATGAGATTGCGGGTTCAATCCCTGGCCTCGCTCAGAGGGTTAAGGATCCGGCATTGCTGCGAGCTGTGGTGTAGGTCGAAGATGCGGCTCGGATCTGGCATTGCTATGGCTCTGTCGTAGGCCGGTGTCTACAGCTCTGATTAGACCCCTAGCCTGAGAACCTCCATATGCCTGGGTGTGCCCCTAAAAGGACAAAGGCAAAAAGAAAAAAAAAAAAGAAAATAACTTCCCTTCCAGGGCTGTCATGTGGGCAGAATGAGATAATGGATATGAAACAGTGCAAAGTTTAGTCATTAATTACTTGGTTGAACTAAGTGCCCAACCACCCCATCTTTGAGGCTGATATATATATATATATATATATATACACACACATATATATATTTTTTAAAGAGCAGACTTACCTGGAGGATGATCTGAGATAGGCTTACTTATGGCTTTAAATGAAATTCCTTCTGGTCCCTTTCAGATCCACTGAGGAAAAGTGAAAGACGGTTGAGTCCTTGAAGCTTAATGTGCATTTAAGAAGCAGCTCCTGGGTCTTTGGCCATGGTTCGCAAGGTTAAGCACGCTTCAGAATCACCCAAAAGCCTTGTTAAAATACAGATGGCCTACTCCACCTCCAGAATTTCTCAGTCAGTAGTTCCGGGGTGGGGCCCGAGAATTTACATGTTTAACAAGTTTCTAGGTGCTGCTGCTTTTGCCCAGGAGCAGAATCACTGATCTCAAAGAGCTACAGCCCTGGGAGTTTCTGCTGTGGCTGAGTGAGTGATGCACCTGATTAGTACCCATGAAGATCAGGTTTGATCCCGGGTCTTACTCAGTGGGTTAAGGATCTTGCGTTGCTTCGAGCTTCAGCTCAGGCTGCAGATGCAGCTTGGATCCTGTGTTGTTGATGCTGTGGCGTGCGTAGGCAGCTGCAGCTCATATTGGATCCTTCACCTGGAAACTTCCATATGATGCAGGTGCAGCCCTAAAAAGCAAAACAATAAATAAATAAGTGAGCTACAGCTCTGATACTGGGCATTGCTTCTCACCTGGTTCCTTTTCGCAGAGGAGCCAGCGAGGAAGGCATTCTGTGTTTCACAGATCAGTAAGGACCCTTTTCATTTCTTTCCCAATCAGTGGTCAGAAGTGCAAGTCACTGACTGGCTCTTAGTGATTAAACTTAAGAGGCAACTTGGTCAATGGTCCATGCGAGAAGGTTGAACCACACACCTAAATGAATAGGTTTGATCAATAATTAAGTGAGCTGTTCCTGACATGATCGTGATGATGAAGCCGTGGTCAAGCTGCCCGGTGAAGGAAGCAGTTAGGAGTGGTTTTGCTTGTTCATGCTGGGTTCAAAAGGGCTTCAGGGAGTTAGAAACTGAGCCAGATGGAATAACTATGATTTTTAAAGCAGGAAATCAGCACTACTGAGAGGTAATGGTGAAAGAAATATGAAGTATTGCTAAGTGTTGGCTTCTAAACCTCCTTCTCATATTCGGGAATTACCGAACTTGTAAAGTCGAGTCCAACTTCCACAAAAGAGACTGAAAATGCCAGGCCCTTGCCTCCCCAGCCTCCCCTGCATTTAGGGGAACTGATGGACCCATGGGTGCATTAACTTCAGACGCCACCAGAAGCTAGGGGTCCAAGAAGCAGGCATCATCAAGAACCCACCCACCGATGAGCAGAACAACACTGAGTCTGTGGAAGTGTCGAGGGCGGTGGTCCAAGAGACCTCACAGGCAGGCAGGTAGTTTCGGGGATGCGAGCGGATATCTAGAGCCCAGGGGAGGCTGCACTTGGCCACAGCCTGGTGCCAGAGGGGTTTGGGGGGCTTTTTGCCTTTATTTTGTTGTCTTATAAATTTTGCTCACAGCTAAGAATTCTGTTCAACCCAGAATAAATTCCAAATAAACTCTGAAATTAAAAAAAAAATGTGGTTTTGAGTTCTACTCTTTTATTTTGTGATCATTTTGAACCAATCTCTTAGCATCTTCAAGAGGCCGTAAACGGGAAGAAGAATAATTTCTACATGAAGGAAGAAGGAGAATAAAATGAAATAAATACGTGAAAATGCTTTGAAAACCATATTGTAGTATAAAAATATGAATTACTACTTTTATATAAACATGGCCTAATACCCATGGCCTCTCTATAACTGAGGCTATTTTTTGGCCCTTCCTCAAAATTAGGCTTTTCCTTCTCTACATTCATCAGTATCTCAAGGCATATCTACTTAAACCATTTTCACAAGGAACTTTTTAAAATTTAATTTTATTGGAGTATAGTTGATCTACAATGTTGTCTAAGTTTCACGTGCACAGCAAAGTAAATCAGTTATCCATATAAATATATCCATTCTTTTTTCCCATAGAGGTTATTACAAACTATTGAGTAGATTTTCTTTTTTTTAAATTAATTTATTTTTTTTAACTTTTTTTTTTGTCTTTTTGCTATTTCTTGGGCCGCTCCCTCGGCACATGGAGATTCCCAGGCTAGGGGTCCAATTGGAGCTGTAGCCACTGGCCTACACCAGAGCCACAGCAACACGGAATCCGAGCCGTGTCTGAAACCTGCACCACAGCTCACAGCAACTCAGGATCCTTAACCCACTGAGCAAGGCCAGGGATTGAACCCGCCACCTCATGGTTCCTGGTCGGATTCGTTAACCACTGAGCCACGACGGGAACTCCAGTAATCATCTATTTTATACAGTTGTGTGTATGCGTTATTCCCACCCTCCCAATGCTCCCCTATGATAACAGATTTCACAGTGAATTTTAATTAACCGTTTCCTAATCTATCCTATTGGATAATGAGTTCCTCAAGGGTAGTCTGATTAGACCTTTTATTTTCCTCTGATGTCTACTGGTGCATAGTAGAGTCCTGATAATTGTTGGTTGGATGAAAAAAGAGAATTGGCTGGGGCCTCCTCCGTGAATGCACCAGGAAGTTTCTGGCTCAGGTGCCACTCTCACTTTCTTCCTTCAAAACACTTTTTGAATCAGTAGCAAAACGCCCCAATGGACCAAGGGAGCGATCAGATAGAATACGCTCCTGGCAAAGCTACAGGTTGTGCTACAGGTACAAGTGATGGACACAGTGGAGGAAATGTGTCTTAATTGGTAGCGTGAAAAACATTTCCCAGGTGCTAGATTGGGTTGTAAGTGCCATCTGTCCTGCCACAGAGGATTAGAGGGAAGAATACCTCTCTCTGGGTTCTGGGGATAGTGCAGGCATCAAGACGAGTGTTGATATTAACTTGTCTGTGCTTCACCTGGATAATTGCAGGTGAGGGAATCTGTCTACGATTCGTTTCTATCTTGGAATCAAACGGACGATGCCATAGCAGGTCTCTTGTTCCCCAGTGTTTGGCTGCATTTGTTAAAGGGAATTCTGGGAAAGATTTGAATTCAATTTTTGGCTTATACTGGAAGGTTCTAGGTCAGTATACTCCATACTATTTGATGTTTGATCTTCCAAGGGCAGAAGAAATGAAATTTGCTTCTTCATTCTGGCCCTGTCTTCTCGTAAATATTCTCTTTCATTCATTTGTTAACTCCATAATTACTGAGTTCCCATGAAGGGGACAAGCCCTGTGTTGGATCCTGGGGACATTTTATTTTTCTGGGTTTTTTTTTTCTAATTTAAAAACAATTTTTTATTACAGTTGATTTATAATGTTTTGTCAATTTCTGCTTGTACAGCAAAGTGACCCAGTTATACATTCTTTTTTTCACATTATCCTCATCATATTCCATCTCAAGTGATTAGATATAGTTCCCTGAGCTACACGGGAGGATCTCATTGCTTACGCATCCCAAAGGCAATAGTCTGTATCTACTAACCCCAAACTCCCAGTCCCTCCACTCCCCTCCCCCTTGGCAACCACAGGTCTGTTCTCCGTGTCCATGAGTTAGTTTATTTTCTGTAAATAGGTTCATTTGTGCCATATATTGGATTCCAGATATAAGTGATATCATACGGTATTTTTCTTCTTCAATTTTTAAAAATGTTTAAAAGGTTTTATTGAAGTATAGCTGATTTATAATGCTGTGTTACTTCGCTGTACAGCCAAGTGATTCAGTTATACATGTACACACATCCATTCTCTTTCAGATTTTTTTCCCACGTAGATTATCACAGAATATTAGGTAGAGTTCTCTGTGCGATAAGCAGATCCCCGTTGGCCAGTCATTCCATATACTTCAGTGTACATGTGCCAATCCCAAGCCCCCAGGACATTATTTTCTCAACTGAGGAAATTCACCATCTTGGGGAGGGTGTCAGAGATGTAAACAAAATATAATGTGGTAAACGATATAAGAGATACACATAGAATTCTAGAGAGAGAGGGAGAAAGAGAAAAAGAGAACCACAGACTCATGGTTGCCAAGGGGGAGGGGAGTGGGAGGGACTGGGAATTTGGGGTTAGTAGATGCAGACTATTGCATTTGGAATGCATAAGCAGTGAGATCCTGCTGTATAGCACAGGGAACTATATCTAATCACTTGAGATGGAATATGATGGAGGATAATGTGAAAAAAAGGATGTGCATATATATACATATATATATATATACATATATATATATACATATATATATATACATATATATATACATATATATATATATATATACACATACACACAGAATTATTAACTGAAAGATCCCTGAACTTTCAGTTACTTTGGCCAATAAATCTTTTTATCTAAGCTGGTTTGCACTTGGTTTCCAATATTTACAACTCAATGAGTCCCAACTAATACAGGAATCATGGAATTTGTTCCGTTAAAGTCACATTTGAGCTGAGGTTTCTTGCCTTTTAAAGGAGGGCTGGGTGCTCCAAAGAGAATGCTCTGTGCCACGTCACTAAAGAACAAGGCCCGTCTTGGGAAATTTGAGACAGGCGATACAATCAGATTTTTATCACACAGTCCAGATGATTCTAAACATGCACAAGAATCCCTGCCTTAAAGAGGACACAGCTGTTCATATCTGAAGTTTCCCAATTTTGATCCTTCACTGAAGCCGATTTTTCAAAAACATCATACACTTTATTCATCACACTGATCCATGGAAATGTGCTTAAAAATTTTTTTAACCTCATATCTTTGGTTTTCAATGCCTCTAAGCTTCTTGAAAGGAGGGCTAAACAATTTATCTAATTATTCTTTCTAAATTAAGGGAATTCCTTTCCTGAGACAAATGATAGCACCTGGCAATGGGATGATGTTTTATAAATAAAGAGTCAATGAATAATGAGTACACATACACTAGTATTTTTTCATAAAAAAGACTTTCATAATAGAGTCAATGAATAATTAATACACATACACTAGTATTTTTTGCTTGGGGTCTTTTCTGGTGGGCGGGGGCGAGGAGTGGCGGCATTATATACATGCATGAACATTACGATGTCAACGCCCCTTTACCTAATTCATGTCTTACATTGTATAAAGTAAGGAAAACCCAATGAGGAACAGTGCCCCCATTTTCAGTAATAGTAATGAAAACAATAGCATCCACTTATGGTGTAACTTCTCTGTGTCCAGCCCTATGCTGCACGCTTACATGCTTGATGCAATTCTATTTTTGAAACAACCCTGTGAAGTGTGGTCATCCTCATTTTAGAACTGAAGAAACTGAGGCCCCAGGGAGTTCCAATAATTTGCCTGCCGCTCGTGGAAGTCAGGATAGGAACGCAGGTGTTTCCTCTCCGCCACACTTCCCTCCCTGCCTCTCGCATTCCCTTGTTCTCTAGCTCCAAAATCCACCCTCAGTGTTTGCTTCTGAGGGAGTGAGTTTCTGGCCCTTTCAGCTTCTCCAGTGGGAGGTGAGCTTCCGGCAAGGAAGTCAGGGAAGAGAGGGAAAAGCTGTTAGGAAGGCAGCCAGCAGTGGCCGCCCTCCGAGTCATGTGGGACAGAGCTGAAGATACTGGAAATGTTTACTCCAGGGGAGAAAGGGCATGATGATTTTCTGCAAACATCCTAAGTCTCTCACTGGAGTGCATTAGGAGGTAAAGCTAGGACAGTGGCAGAGAGTTCAATAACAGTCTTCTAACGCCAGCAATCAGGAGGATAGACTGAACAGCAGGGAGGGGACCCACGGTGTTCAGAGCCAGACTGGAAGGTGGCAGTTCTTGGGGAAGAGGAAGCACTCTGGTCTCAGACAGATCTGGGTTGATCCAGCGCTGCCACATCTGAGCTCTGCAGCCCAGGACAGATGATTTAAACTTTCCGTCTCTCCCTCCTCATCATAAATGAGGCTGAGTAATATCTATGCTGCAGGCTTGTGAGAATTAGAGATAATACATATTCAGAGCCGCCATGGAGCAATGGAAATAACACTGCTCTAACGGTTGCCATCGACTGGCCATCTCTTTCAGCATCGATGTTTTAGAGCCAAGAATCCAAGGGGATGAATTCAAGAATTCAGTGGGGTGCTGAAATGTATATCACACAGCAGTAAAGAAGTCTGCAACTTCCCAAAATGTGAATAATTTTTTTTATGAATCCAGAACAATGCTTTGGAGAAGGAGCAGCACTGATTGGAGGCTGGGGGTAGTATTTTCCAGGAAGTTTTTTCCTTTCTGTGTGTTGTGCTGTAGGAGGAGACGTTCCCATATTATGTATATTTCATCTCCAATAACAGATCAGGTTACTCTGACATAACCACGGGAGCCTGTTATTTGCCCTCCATCCCTGTAAAATTCTCACCACTGAGTTTACAGTTGATTGATTGTTCATTCCACATACTATAATTGCTTCATTAGAGGCTTCAGATGGTTCATTGTGTTGGCAACTTCCTGTAAAACTGTCTGCACAATCAGGGCCAGACACATGCCACTTGAGTCATCAGGAATTGAAGCGTTTGTTTGTTTGTTTGTGGGGTGTGTGTGTGTGTGTTTGTTTTCAAAAGGCAGCATATTACATGGGATTTAATCCCGAGGCTGGGTATGATCCTGCCAGCTGGGGGGCAGCACGGGGCAAACAGATCTCTCCTTCAGTGATCTCAGCCACTGCAGGGCGTAAATTACCATCCATTTATTAATGACAGCATGATTTCTAGTCCCAGCCCCCACGTCTCTCAGGAACTTTAGAACGTGAGAGCCAAATACCTCAAGAGAGCCCCACACTTGCTTGGATTATCCCAAAGGCATCAGCTCAACATCCCTGACATGGCATTCCTACCCCCACTGCATCCTCGCCTGCCTGAGCGCCGAATCCTCTCCCATCCCCCGCCCCAGTAGACCTCGAACCATCCGTGCAGTAGGATGTACAATCTCTGCTCACCCGTCCACATGGCCTCTGTCTCCCTCGTGCTTACACTCAATCACCAAGCCCGGTGAATTGCTCCTTCCTTTTTTCTTTTCTTTTCTTTTTCTTTTTTTTTTTTTTTGGTCTTTTTGCCATTTCTTGGGCTGCTCCCTTGGCATATGGAGGTTCCCAGGCTAGGGGTCCAATCGGAGCCGTAGCCGCCGGCCTACACCAGGGTCACAGCAATGCTGGGATCCGAGCACGTCTTCGACCTACCCCACAGCTCACGGCAACCCAGGATCCTTAACCCACTGAGCAAGGCCAGGGATCGAACCCACAACCCCATGGTTCCTAGTCAGATTCGTTAACCACTGAACCATGACGGGAACTCTCTTCCTTTTTTCATCATTGGATCTACTCCCTCATTTAAACGGTCACGTCCTTGGCCTAAGTTTTACACTCTTTTTTCCACAGACACAGCAAAAACTTCTTCTGTTGGAGCTCGGTGCTCCCGCCAGCCCACAGGAGCAGAGCCACCATGTTAAAACTCAAGTCCAATGACATCACTCTTGTATTTAAAGCCCTTCAAAAACTGTCCGGTGTTGTTAGAGAAAAAAATCTTAACCGATTATACATTTTTCTTAGAACCTTGTATTCATTCTTCTTCTTCTTTTATAAAATTCCTTATTTCTCAGAACCCTCCTCACTCCCTGTTGTCAGGGGCCCTGGGTTTCTTATTCACTATTGATTAACCCCATGATTAGCAGGCTGCCAGCCATGGAGAATTATATGCTGACCTGTGGCCAGGAAAGGACAAACAGGAAGTATTCCTGTTAGCTGGCTTTTCACTCCTATTCCAAGATGACTTCAGGGGTGGAGAGAGGAACTCCCCAAAAATCAAATGGGGAGTTCCCACTGTGGCACAACGGGATATGAATCCGACTGCTGTGGCTCCAGGTGCTGCAGAGGTGCAAGTTGGATCCCCAGCTCAGTGCAGTGAGTTAAAGGATTCGATGTTGCTGAGGCTGTGGCACAGGTCATAGCTGTGGCTCAGATTCAGTCCCTGGCCTGGGAACTTCCATATGCTGCAGGTGCAGCCATAAAAAGAAAAAAGAAAAATCAAATGGGCAAAACCTAACAAATCCGCCCACCCGGAGGATGGCGTACAAGGCCCCTCCCAAATGTGCCTCTCCAGCCTCAGCTCCTCCATATCCTACCCTCTTCTCCCACCTCCATCACAGATCTGTGCTCAGTGCCAGGAACTTTCTCTGCTCCCCAAATACCCCACCTTGTCCATTACCACCACTGCTTTTGCACATAATGTTCCTCTGCCAAGAAAGACTTTTCCTTCCTTTCTCTCCTGGGGAAGTCTAATCGCCCCTTGAAAAGTCAGTTCAATGACCATTTCTCTGGTTCTCCCGGTAGACAGCTGCTCCTTCCTTGTCTTAGTCTGCTCGGGCTGCCATAGATGATACAACAGACTGGGTGGCTTAAACAGCTGATATTCATTCCTCACAGTTCAAGTGGTTGGGAAGCCCAAGATCAGGGTCCCTGCATGTTGGGCTCTGGTGAGAACCTGCTTCCTGGTTTGCCTTTTTGCTGTGTCCAAACCTGGAGAGGAGAGAGCAGGCTCTCTGGGGTCTCTTCTTATAAGAGCACTAATCCCACCTTGAGGGCCCCAGCCTCATGACTGCTTTTAGCCCTAATCACCTCCCAAAGGGTCCACTTACACACTGAGGGGTTTTGGGGCTTCACCATATGGATTTGGGGGAGGAGGGAGGGGCCCAAACATTCAGTCCATAACATCCTTCTGTCCTACTTTCACACATAACTACAATGCAACCATTGCAATAGCTACTGATTATCCAGCACTTGCTATGGGCTTCATATTCTTTATTTCACTTAATTCTCACAACTGTACTAAGATGGTGCTATTTTATCCCCATTTTAGAAATGAAAAAACAATGTCCAAGTGCCCAAAGTTACACAACCACCAAGTGGAGATCTTAAGCCTGGAATCAGGGCCTCCTGACACCATAGCCCAATAAACACTATCCCACATTGCCAAACCCAGAACTTGGGGGATGTTTCTATTAAGGCTCAGGTTGATGATACTTTGGACTTTCTGGGCCATACACTCTTTGTCACAACTACTCAGCCCTGTCATTGTATGCAAAAGCAGCTACAGACAGCACATACAAGAAGAGACATGGCTTTGTTCCAATAAAACTTGATTTATGGACTCCAGAATTTTAATTTCACACAGTTTTTAATATGTCACAAAATATTCTTCTTTTGATTTTTTCCCCCCAACCATGGAACAACATAAAAACCATTCCGAGCTCACAAGCTGTACAAAAACACCTAGTTTGCTGATCCCTAATCTAAAAAACAACTTATTTTTGCTTTTTAGGGCCACACCTGCAGCACATGGGAGTTCCCAGGCTAGGGGTTGAATCAGAGTTGCAGCTGCCGGTCCACACAGCCACAGCAATGAGGGATCAACATAGCTCACAGCAACATGAAATCCTTAACCCAGTGAGCAAGGCCAGGGATTAAACTCATTTCCTCATGGATACTATTCAGGTTCATAACCTGCCAAACCACAAGGGGAACTCACAAATGTTTAGTTTTTTTGTTTGTTTGTTTGTTTGGTAAACAACTTTAACAGTATTTTTTAAACTTTTTAAAAAAAATTATAGTTGATTTACACCATTGTGCCAATTTCTGCTATACAGCAAAGTGACCCAGTCACACACATATATATACATTCCCTTTCTTTTTTTTTTTTTTGTCTTTTTGCTATTTCTTGGGCCGCTCCCGCGGCATATGGAGATTCCCAGGCTAGGGGTCAAATCGGAGCCGTAGCCACCAGCCTACACTAGAGCCACAGCAACGCGTGATCCAAGCCGCGTCTGCAACCTGCACCACAGCTCACGGCAACGCCGGATCGTCAACCCACTGAGCAAGGGCAGGGACTGAACCCGAAACCTCATGGTTCCTAGTCGGATTCGTTAACCACTGCACCACGACGGGAACTCCATACATTCCCTTTCTTATATCATCTTCCATCATGTTCTTTCCCAGGAGACTGGATATAGTTCCCTGTGCTGTACAGCAGGACCTCATTGATTATCCATTCTAAATGGAATAGTTTGCATCTATTAACCCCAAACTCCTAGTCCATCCTTTTTTAAAAATGTGTCCCTTCTTTTTTTTTTTTTTTTTTTGTCTTTTTAGGCCTGCACCTGGGGCATATGGAGGTTCCCAGGCTAGGGGTCAAATTGGAGCTATAGCTGCTGGCCTACACCACAGCCTCAGCAACGCCAGATCCGAGCCGTGTCTGCAACCTACACCACAGCTCATGGCAACACCAGATCCTTAACCCACTGAGAGGCCAGGGATCAAACCTTCGTCCTCATGGATGCTAGTCAGAGTCACTTCTGCTGAGCCACGATAGGAACCCCACATGTCCCTTCTTCAGTACCTCCTGGCCCTCTCAAACAGGGACCCCTAACATTCATTCAGCCCTCTTAACATTTCCCACCTCAAGATCTTTCAGCCTGTTGTTTATTCCCTCTGCTTGCAACTTGTGTCCTCCATGAAGCATCAGGGTCTGCCTGGCCTCCCTCGGTTCCCACCCAGATGTGGCTTTCTCAGCAAGGTCCTCTCTGGCTGCCCTGTCTGAAGCTGTCACAGCCCCTGTCACTCTTTGCCTCCTTTATCCCACTTTATCTTTCACCTTAGCACTTACTACCATCAAACCAAGCACATACTCTCCCCATGTAGCCTGCTGACAGACTTACCCCATTAGAATGGAGCTACGTGCAGACAGGGCCTTCTGCTTTGTTCACTGCTGGAAACCGGGAACCTAGAGGATGTATAACCCACAGGAAGGGCTAAATAAATACTGAATCAATCTATTTGTGCATCTAAGTCATTCACGAACATCCAGCACAGAGCAGGTTCTCAAAAATAAAAGCTTGGATGGATAGATAGAGGAGGTACGTATGCAGATTCTCCTGAGACCTTCCCTTCTGGGGTTTGTGGAAAAATCGCATTTTCTGTGCCGTCTGTACAGGGAGGAGGCAGGCCCTTGCTCCTCTCTCTGGCTTCCCCATAAAACATTGATCTGTGCTGAGATTTCTTTGAGGCGTGAACTCCTGACCCTGCTCCTTCTGGAATGCCGAGCTGCAGGATCTCAGGGAGGAGGCAGGACACAACTGGGGCCTGGGCATCGGCCCCAGACGGGAGCAGCAGATGGCGCCGGGGACAGCTCGGTGAGGAAGGCACGGAATCCTGGCAGGGAAGGGACAAGGTGTGTGCCAGGGCTCCTGGGCAGGCTGGCAGAGGAGGACGGGCTTCTTGTTAAGTTAATTGAGGTAATTTTTGCTGCCACCTTTTGGATGGTAACAAAATTCTTCTTCTACCAGCCACTGATCATATCTCTGACTCCCGCCACGTTCCATTGTACAGAGATGGTGCTCTAAATTTAGCTCCATTTATTGAGCTACTCCTTAAAATTTTGTCACTTAAAAAATAATTATAGGATTTCTCTGACAGACTGTAATACATGGAGTGCACCAAATTACAGGTATAATTTGGAGAACCAACTGGGATCACCAAATAAAATTGACAGCAGTGGCCTAATTCCAGACTAATCCGCGTGGCAGCTGGAGAGAGTTTATTCCTTAGGCCCCTCTTCTTAATCTGCGTGTTGAGCCAAAAGGTCCAAGGTACCAAAAGAAACTAAAAGAAGTGGACTCTAGGCCAAGGTACTGGCCCTGGGGAAGCCCAGTTTTCCTTTGCTTGGCAGAGCTAGGGAGACCACCCAGGCGCCCAGAAATTCAGATGGGCTCTCCTTGAGCTCAGGGGAAGTTGGGCTGAGCTGCCCTCTGTCTTTCCAGTTGGCCAAGAGCCTGGCATAGGTGACTTATAGAGGAGAAGGGGTTTTTTCCTTCTCTCTGAAAAAAAAAATTCTCTCTATATATATGTGTGACTGGGTCACTTTGCTGTTTAGTAGAAAATTGACAGAACACTGTAAGCCAGCTATAATGGAAAAAATAAAAATCATTTTAAAACATCTTAAAGATAAATTCCCCATCTTAGGAAATTAAAAAAAAAAATTCTTTTGGATTTTCAGTGATTGTAAACTTCGGAAACCAAAGTCAGTCTCCCAAAGGGAAAATGATGCCCAGGAGGAAAAGAACGGGTCCCTCTGGGAAGTGAAGACCCCACTCAGCTGAGCCCTGGTGGACAGAAAAGCCATGAGGAGATGCGTAATGCTGTTTCCGATGCTTTGCACAATGGTACTGTGTTCCCACTTCGGTACAGTCCCTGGGGAACCACAGCAAATCAGAGGAATAAGGGTGGTCTATTCAGCCTAAAACCTTCAGTAGATGCTACAGAAGAAGAGCCCAGGATGGGTAGAGAGGCGAGGGGGAGTACTGTCCAGGGAGTGTTTGGGCATAGAGGCAGGGAGCTGGTGAGGAGGATGGCGCCGCCCTGCTGGTGATCAGTGACATCTCCCCTAAATCAGACTTCTCTTCACAGATGGTTCATCACGGCTTTCTCAGAGCTGTAAAGGGCTTTCGGGTCACATATATTTCCCTAGGGTTCTGGGGGGAGTCTAGGATTCAGGGCTGTAACTAACCCTTCCAGGGTTAACTCTGGAGCATCTGAAAGCTCAGAGCGCCTCCAGCATTAAGACAGCAGCTGGTCCACTTGGAAGGGAGGGTCTTGACTTTTCACTCCAAGCTCTGTGTCAGAGAAGCTGACTCAAGCCCAGAGCAGGTCAGTGACTTGTCTCAGGCCACAGAGCAGAGCTGTGGCCACGTCATGAAAAAGAGCCCGTGCTCTGCCTCAGTCCAGGGCTACTGTGTGTAAAACACCTCCTGGGCTGGTGGAAAGAGCACTGGCTTTGGAGCCAGATGTTCTTGGACTGGAGTCCAGATCCTGACACACGTGCGCAGGTTGGTCTCTCAAAGCCAATGGTTCCTGGGCTACAAAGTGGGGATGTTCTTCCTCGCGGGGCCTCCTGCCCTGAGCGGCTATCAGGATCAAATGATCCAACCTGAGGGAAAGCGCTCTGTGAACTGCAGAGCGTTGAGCAAATACTGCTCGCTGTCACAGCTCCTCATCTGTGACTCAGATCCCAAAGGGGCCCATCCTGCTGACTTTAGCCCTAATAGAGCAGCGAGCTATGAACAGGAATGGTGGTGGGGTGACTGTGTTGCCAGAACAGCAGAAAACAGAAAGCAGGTCCCTGCACCATCTTGCTGTCCAGCCCTCCTTTTCCCCTTCATCGCCCCCTTCATCCTGGGCCAGGTGGAGGGAGCTGCCAAGCTGTCCACCTTCCACGTGGCTCCCAGGTCCTGGCTGGGCAAAAGCCAGAAGGCAGATCTTGGACATCTTCCTGCCAGCATGAACAGAAACCTCATCCTCTCCTCCTGACTTCCCGAGGTTTAGGACACGCACAGACCCTGTCCCTGCATTGTCTGTCTCTCATGAAACCGGGGGTTACCCTGTATTCTGAAAGTATACCAGCACCCTCAGCCCCAGGAAGGGCTGAGACTGGGATGGCTGCTGATCCGTGACTGGCCTTCGATCGCCCAGCCTTGACCACTGCTTCCACAGAGTCTGCCACCAGAACCAGCAGCCTCACTTTGGGGCAAGGGTGTTGAGGGCGAAGCTGTAGAAATCTCAGGACCCTACATGATAACACACCCCGCCAGTGACTGAAGGGGCAGAGGGGAGCCTTGGGTGGCCCCCGAGGACAGCCTTCCTAACCAGTGACGATCTGTGGGTGCAAGTCCTGCATGAACTAAGGCACGTAATACATGGTTGCCAAGCACCCACCTGGACTTCCCCAGACACAGACACACCAGTCCTCCACCTGCTGAGTAAGAGACTACCACTCCTGCTTTACAAATGATGAAATGAGAGTCCAGAAGGTTGCAAAAAATGCCCAAGGTCATGCAGAGAACAGCAATATTAAAATTAGCAGCAGTGGGCACTTGGAACAAGCCAAACATTTTTGGTTTGGTTTCTCATCAGGACCCCACAGTAACCCTGAGGTGGTGATTAGCTGCCTGTTTTCAGAGCAAGGGGCTGGAACAGAAGCAGTTAAGCCTTTGCCCAGCCACACAGATGGGGAGAGGCAGACCCACAATCAAATCCAGATCTCACTCCGGTTTCCCGCTCATGGGGATGGCTGCTGGATTTAGACCCGAGGTTCCTGACACTAAGCCCAGTGTACGGGCCTCTAGCCATGAGGAGTTCTCTCTGCAGAATCACCCAGGGAGCCTTTCCAAACTAGGTTCTCAGGCTCCGCCCCTGAAGATTCAGGCTCTGAAGATCTAGGCGGTGCCCTGGCTGTGTTTACACACACTCCCAGCTGCTCCCAGCACTGTCTGCTTAATTGTCAGCATCTCTAACGGGAGAACCTGCAGCCTCCGTCTTTCATCCTCAGCTTCCATCCTCAGTCCTCATCCCTACTGATGCTGTCCTCGCCTCTGTCGCCGACGTCTCCCTGCACTGTACATCCAGGGGCCACATGTGGGTCCTCACCTCCACCCACCTCTCAGGGGCACCCAGCACCAGCGGCCACTCCTTCTTAATGACACCCTCTTCATAACATCCCTTTGCCCGTGGGTTTCCTCCCACCAGCTTGGCCTCTCCTTCCTACCTTCTTGTTGATTTCTCTGCCTCCTTCTATTCCTTTCATCTTGCTGTTACTGGAACTCTGGACTCAGCCATCTTCCTTTGCCATTTCCCTCGCCCTAGGTGACTACATCCACCCTGTTTCCTCGGTCAGTACCTTGGTATGGGTGATGCACTTCACCTGCCCAGAGCTCCCCTAGGGCCCAAGGGGTGGAGGCCCAGGTGCCTCTTGGTCATGTCCACAGGCGGTCCCCCCTCCAACATGGCACATGATCCTCTGTGAAGGATCGTTCATGGGTCAATGAAGGCCTGAGATGGGTGTGGATACATCCCCCAACTCCTCCTGTGTCCTGTTATTACCCAGTTCTAGAGATTCTAGCTTCTTAAGCTCTCAGAAGCACGCCAGCTCTCCCTCAGCACAGCTACCCTCCCCGTTCTCCCTCTGTTCAGGGCTCTGCTGCATGACTCCTGTGTCTTCCTGGCCAGGCTCTCCATCTACCCAGCCCACCATCCACCCAGAAGCCAATCAATCAGGCCATGCCACTTCCCTACGAAAACCCATTAAGTATTTCCCTCTGACCTTCGGCACAAAATCCAAGCCTTTTATCTCCTTCCCGAAGCACTTCCTGAGGGGCTGGACTTTCTAGACACATTGCCTGCAACTCCCCATCAAACAGCCCTGTCTATGCTCCAGGCACTTAGGCCTACATAAAGCACTTGTAAAGCTTCAGGGTGTTTTGATATCTTCGCCCTACGATTCCCTCTGACAGGAAGACTATCTCCTTTTCTAAAGTATCCTTCAAGTCTCCCTCAGGAGGCACCTCCTCCAGAAGCCCTCTCTGCCCACTGGCTTTAGGTAGGTGCCCCTCCCCCAGCTGCCTTGGCAGCTCATTCTTACCTTTTCCCCCCACTTACCACCTATCCTGAACCATCACAGCCTGGACTCCCCTCCCACAGGACCACAGGCAACGTCCTGTCTCCTTCAACTTCCACTCTCCAGGGCACAGAATGTACCAGTGGCATTTAGTCAAAATCTGTGGACTAATGTGAAACAAATAATAATGTGCATCAAACATTGATTGAGGACTCAAACTGCCAGGCACCATGCTAGGTACACGCAGTGTATCACTGAACCCACACGACAACCCTAGATGGTAACTAATTCTTATTCCCATTTTGCAGGTGAGGAAACTGGGCCATAGGGGTGTTAAGTAGACTAGAGCCCA